>NW_024510544.1:810662-827649 GCF_017590135.1 Pyrgilauda ruficollis | reverse complement strand
CGCGCCCGCCGCGCCCCGGTTGCCATGGAGGCCCCGCCGGCGGCGGCGGCCCTGAGCGGCGCCGACAAGGAGAAGGTGCGGGGCCGGCCGGGGCGGCGGGACCGGGAGCGGGACCGTCCCGGTCCCATCCCGACGGGTGTCTCTTGCAGCTGCGGGAGAAGCTGGCGCTGCTGAGGCGGGAGTACAGCGAGACCGTCATCCGGCTGCGGGTGAGCGGAGCGGGCCGGGCCGGGCCGGGGGGCTCCGGGGCACCGCCAGCCGGTCCCAGCCCCGCCGGGGTCTTGTGTGTCCGCAGCGGGCACGGCGAGCCGAGCGAGCCAGGAGCCACGGCCGGCGGGAGCGGAGCCCCACAGGTGGGAGCCGGGGAGAACGGGGCGCCTCAGGTGAGAGCGGGGAGGACGGGGCGCCTGCCCCAGGTGGGAGCCGGGGAGAACGGGGCGCCTGCCCCGGTGGGAGCCGGAGAACGGAGTAGCTGCCCCAGGTGGGAGCCGGAGAACGGGGTGGCTGCCCCAGGTGGGAGCCGCGGAGAACGGGGCGTCTGCCCAGGTGGGAGCTGGGAGAACGGGGTGGCTGCCCCAGGTGGGAGCCGGAGAACGGAGTAGCTGCCCCAGGGGGGAGCCGCGGAGAACGGGGCGCCTGCCCCGGTGGGAGCCGGAGAACGGAGTAGCTGCCCCAGGTGGGAGCCGGAGAACGGGGTGCCTGCCCCGGTGGGAGCCGCAGGCAGTCCCCCAGGACAGGGCTGTGGGCACCCGGGGACCCGGCGGCCACTGCTGCCCCTTAGTGCCCCCGCGGAGCGTCCTGCAGCCGGCCCTGCTGACCCTCCCTCCGGGCCCCGCTGTCCCCTCGGCCGCTGCCCCACACGGCCCTTTGCCCTGGGCTGAGCCGTGGTCTCAGTAACGTCTGCTCTGCTTCCCTCCTCTCCAGGTCTGCAGTGCGCCGATCCTGACTGTAAGATCCCCATCTTTCCCTGATAACAAAGCCTAGTTTTACCGTGTGATGTTTTTCTTGGACAGGACTTTAGGAGTACTTTACACGTGTGGCATTTTTTCCCCCAGGTTCTAGAGATAACACATCTCCTAGTGCTGACAGAGATGGGCCCTCTCAGTTACAGACTAAAACCGGCTCTGATGCTGACACAGAGAAAACATCTGTCACACTTAAGCATGTTCCAGAATTCTCCAGTGATGAGGTTAGCCCACAGGACAGCTCCCGGGCAGAAAGCTTTCAGGCCAGCCAGGAAAACCTGTGCTGTGGGATCATCAGGCCTGTCCCTGTGGAGAAAAAGCCCCAAACCTCCCGAGGCATGATGAAGCTGCGGAGACGGACAAAGGCTCTGGAATCAAAGGGAGGGGAATCAGTGCATGATGTGCATCTAATCAGTGCTGGTGAAATGATGAAAAATCAAACTGCCAGTGCAGAGGACCTTCAGTCACCAGTGTTCAGGCACAGCAGCGTCTCACGCACTGAGGAACCTGCTCAAAGGGCACCTGGGACAGTGCTTGTGCAGGGAGAAAGAAATAGTTTCGCTCCTGATGCAGCATCAGGGCTCGTACAGGATGTGTTTGAGGGCAGTGTCACTGCAGGAGAGCCTGAGCTGTCCCCACATGCACTGAGGGACCACAGGGACATCTTGCAGCCTGAGTCCTCAAGGGCTGTGGCCACACCTGATAGACATGAGCAGTGTTCACAGCCTGGAGACTCTGTTTTACTTGACCCCAGAGGTGATGGAGGAGAAGAATCCCCCAGTGGAATAAAACAGCCAGAGGGTCAGAGTTTGTGTGAAGATCAGGGAGAATTACGTGGGCTCCTAGATTTAATGTCAGCAAATGAAATATTTCCTGACAGCAGAAATAACACCATAACCGAGGAGAGCAAAAAGCATGAAGGACATCCAAGTGACACTAATACCTTGAGTCCATGTCCTGCAGATAGAGCTCTGGACACTGCTGAAGAACTGCTGGAGAATCAACAGCTTGAAATTGAGTCAAGGCTGTCTCCTGCTGACAAGGCAGCGGCTCCTGAGGCCACGCTGAGCTCTTGCACAGTGGTTGAGGGGCTGCTCTTCCCCGTCGAGTACTACGTGCGGACAACTCGCCGCATGGCCAGCTGCCAGAGGAAGGTGGACCTGGATGCTGTAATCCTCAGCCAGCTGGGCAGGAGCAAGAAAGGTCAGCGCAGTAAATGCAAGCAGAAAGATGCAAACCCCAATCAGCCCTCGCAAGAGAGAGCTGAGGGTGATTTGGAGCCAGGGCCCTTCCCTTTTCTTGGGGCAGAAAACGATCAAGCAAACTCAAGTAGTTCTCAGAAATCCCTTCCTGCGTCCAGCAACAGCAGCAGCACTTCTCTTGAATCCATTTCTCAGAAAAGCATCACTAGCACACGGCAAGAGCAGAGACAATCCCAGAGGAAACAGAAGGGAAGAAGAAAGTCTGCCTGCAAAGCCTCCATGCATCCAGTGTCACAAGAGCTTATAGAGAGTCAGGATCCCACAGTGGCCAATGAAAGCAGTGCTCTGCTGTCAAATGAGAACCAGAGTGAAAAGGAAAACTGTGATGCTAACCTTGAAAGGTCATCCTCAGATGAGAAGAGACTCTCTGGTACTGCAGCACTGTGCTCTGCAGGGCCGGGAGTGCCTGCAGCTACCCAGCCAGCGGGTCCTGAGCCAGGCAGATGCCATAAGGCTCTGTTAGAGCAGGTTCAAAATCCAGTCCACAGCAGCGATTCCCTGAGCCCAGCCAGTGGCACTGCCAGCCGTGTGGGACATGAGGAAGCCAGCGCTGCTGTGTGTCAGGGAGATAAACACGCAGTGCGGCGTGTGAAGAGGCAGCGAGGAGCTGAGCAGCTCCCCGGGGTCAGTGTCCCTCTGCGCCGCTCCCTGCGCTGCTCTGCCAGACACAGGCCCCCGACTGGCTCAACAGGTACTTCCTCACACATAAACTCCCCAAAACGCCCCATTCCCCTAGGCAGGGAACATCCCTGTGAGTGCAGGCCCTGCTGTTCACGCCCTGCTGTGTTTATGCAAGAAAATACAATAGGCGTTAACTATTATTCTTTTAAAAATGAGATTTACTTTTAAAAAATAGATTATTGTGGTACCCATGTTCCTTGAGCAATTTCAGAAACTTCTGCAGGGAATTAATTGAGGAGGAGCAGGGCTGGGAACTTACTGAGCTGCCCTTGCTGTTGGAGTGAAGACTGTGAACACTAGGGCTGGTTTGCCAGCAAATGAATGTCCCTCTCTTCCTCCCACTGAGTCTGCATGCTAATGATTATTTTCTCCTTTCTGAGGGTCTGTGAGTATTGTAAAAAGAGAAAGTGTAGGGACAAAACCAATAAACCAAACTGACTGAGCACTCAGGCATATCTGTCAGGCTTTGGTGGTGGTCTTTGAGCTGAAGGCTTGATCCAGAGGTGCAGAGTAACTGCAGAGTGTAGTGTCTTTCCAGAAAAGTGCCACTTCTGTGTGTTAAGATGAATGTGGTGTTTTGATGTTTTTTAAAATCCAAGACACCCTTCATGAGAGATTGTGAAAAGGCAAGTTGCTGGTTATTTTATGACATGATGTTCTGTCTTGTATTCTTGTGTTTAGATGACAGCAGCAGAGGATGCAGCAGTCCCATGGGTTCACAGGGTCCTGCTGCCCTTGAGCTCCCTGCCGTGGACCCCGACACTCGTGGCTCCCTCTTCTCCTTCCGCAGCCTCCAGTGGCTGGTCCCTAAGCTGGGCATCAGGGACTTCCACTTACCAAATGAGGAGTTTGGAGCACTGAAACTGGAGAAATTGAAATCTCCCCCTGTGAATGACTTGGAGCATTTTGTGTCTGGGGATGGTGTGGCTCCAGAGGACACACAAGATGCACAAATGAAGCCAAAAGAAAAAAGTCTCAGAAGTAATTTGATTTCACCTTCCAAAACTGGATTGCCTGAACTCCCTTGCGTGGAAAGCCTGACTTCCAAGAAGGAGCTTTCCACCCATGAATTGCTGTTTACTCCCATGGGGACTGTCCTAGCTGAGGCTCCCACTCACCCTGAGATTTCCTCATCTGTTTTCCCTGCTGTGGGCGCAACCCCAGGTGTTTTACCTTCAGTGCACACTGAGGTATTCCCTGACACACCTTCTGTACCTGCCTTGCCAGCGACCCCACCTTCACCCAGAGGAGCAGCTGCCCTGCTCCTGGGGGATGTGGCACACAGAGACCCTGCTGTGCCACTGCACCCTGACAGCTGTGCTGCAGGGGCTGCCAGAAACCAGGAGGAGCAAGGTACAGCCTTGCCTTCAGCAGCTGAAAGAGGTCCTGAGAACAAATCTGATGAGACTGTGTCCTTGGAGAAGCATCAGCAGCCAGAGAACAAAGAGCAGGAGTGCTGCAGAGTTTCACCTGAACAGGTAACAAGCTCTTTGTGAAGGGTACTAAGGCAGTGGTTTTGTGGGCAAATCCCCTTTTCCCAGAGTGCTGCCTGACTTCAGGGAAAAGTTCTCTTTGCATGGATCATGGCAGTGGCGTGTAGTACCTGCATGAGAGTGACAGAGAGCATGCAACAATTCTGCCTCATTCTTGCAGGTGCTGAATATAATTTCAAAGTTGAATTATCCTCATTCTTTACTTTGTTCATGCAGAAAAAAGATGTAGCAGAACAGTTGACTGCAGTGCTGCCGGATGGCCCCAGAGAAGAGAGCTTGCAGTTTGTGTCAGAGCTAAAGGTGGGAGAACAGCAGGGAATTGTTACCGAGGCAGCAGCAGCAGCTCTGCAAGAGGAGCTTAACAAAAGTGCAGCAGGTAACGTGTCTGTCAGAGGAGAAGCAGCAGTGTTTGTTTGGGCAGGACTGCTCGTGCTCGGGCGCGGTGGACGTGAGCGCCGTGTGGTGGGCGGCAGCCGGCTGCAGGGAGCTGCGGGTGGTCACTGCCTCCGAGAGCGCCGTGTCCCTCTGGGAGCCACGGGCACCCGCCTGCTGGGGAAGGGTCTACACCTGGCACCTGAGAGAGGTATGAGCACACTCCCTGTTCCTAGAATTGAGGGCAGCTTTCTTGCCCCGTGTGTTAGTTACCGAGCTCTGTAGCTTGTGTGGTTGCGTGTTACGTGCTGGAATTGAATACCTCATGCACAGAATGGTGCTGCACTTCACTTGTGCTTTTTCCACTTAGAGTTCCTCAAGACACGTTCTGTCTTGTATCAGCAGGGATTGTTTAATTAGGCAACCAGTCAGCAGAGAGTTCAGCTGTTCATTTAGGTGTGCTTCTTGAGAGGGGTCTGAAAATCAATCCTGCTCCACATCATTTTACTTTAAACACTCTAGAAAATGAGAATAAAGTCAAAGGGACACTGTGGGTGGCACTGAATTCTTGTTTTGTTGTCCCAGATTCCTGTAATCCAGATTGTTCCTCTGCCAGACACCTGTAACCTCGTGTGTGTAGCACTGGGAGAGCTGGAGATTGGAGAAATAAGGTTTTGTATTTATTTCTTACTAGTGCTTTGCACCCTGAGTAGTTGCAGCTCAGCTCCTTGTGAGAAGTGTTTGAAATTACCTTTTTACTAATGTGGCACTTTCTCAGTTGCTTTAACAGTTGGAAAATGTGGAAGTGATTTCTAAAAATCAACTATAAAGACCTGTTTATTCACCTCAGAGCTGGCAGACTGATTGAACACAGGCTGATCTTCATATGCTACTGCATATTTGAGTGGGGCTTCCTCCTGTCATGGTGTGTGCTTGTCTCTTGATTTAGGCTCTTGCTTTATTCTTCTGAGACTGACTCATTCAAGCACTCCCTAGTGAAAACTGGGAATATAAAAGCAGTTGTTGGACTAAAGGACTGGAGGCTGGTGAGCAGCAGCAAGACCATGCAGGAGCAGCAAGTGGAGATGGTTTCTCTCTCAGAGACAGGGGGGTGAGTTTGGGGGTGCTGCTTTGGGGTGGTCTCCCTGTGGTGGATGGGGTAAAAGCGAGGAAACACCTTGGATGTTGAGCAGTGTCATGTTCCTCTTCCAGAACAGACATTTTTAGTTTTACCTGCTCTTCTATGTGCTGGTCTCCTTTCAGGAGCAAGGACAGGCAGACTCTGATGTCCCCTGAAGAAACTGTTACAGCCTTTGCTGAAGTGGAAGGGATGAGAGAGGCCTTGGTGGGCACCACTGCAGGGAACAGCGTTGTGGTTTGGTGAGTGTTTCCTCTGCCACACACAATTTAGGGGCTGGGGGCAGTTTCAGCAGCTGCAGGGCTGCACAGGGGTGCTGGCTGGCTGCTGAGCCACCATGAAATGGGGGTTGTCAGAGGGCCAGTGGTCAGTGTGGCACCACAGTCAGCCAGCCAGGGCATGAGCTGTGCTGCTGTAATTCCATTGCTTTTGTCATCCTCACTACACCCTTCCTGGCTATTGGCTTAGTTTGCTTAATGTGGAACAAACCCATGTCCATCCTGCACAGGGGTGTAACTGTGATTAGAAATGAGTCAGAATTTGTGTTTTCACCAACTGCAGGAATCTGAAAACAGGTCAGCTCCTGAGGAAGATGCACGTTGGTTATTCCTACCCAGCTTCCATCTGCCATCGAGCGTATTCTGACTCCGTACGTGCACAAAATTCACAGTTCATGCTTGGGCTGCACTGGCTGGGATGGGGATCTCAAGGATTGAAGTTGCTAGGGAGGGTTGAGCTGTCAGCTCCGTTTCAATACACTGCAAATCATTCAAGAGTAGACAGGTTACCAGGAGGAATACGCTCGCTGCCTCAACTCCTGGCTTTCTGCAGGGTGCCAATAAATTGGCAGCAATGCATCCTGGTGCATTCCAAAGCTGCAGCATGCTGCCTGTGGGAGGCAGAAGTGCTGTTGCCCAGGCCTGGTGCTTGGCAAGCCTCTTCCATGTCACACGTGGGTGCTGCCAGCATTAGAAACCCTCTGTGGATGGTTTCTCTGGACATACATGCCTGAGGGAATGAGCTGTGTGAAACCAACAGTCATACTAATCATCTTACCCCACTTGCTTCTACCTGTGCTGTGATTCCCAATGGGTTTTTGTGGTTTATCAAGGATTTGATTGCTTTCAGTGAGCATGTAGCCTTTTGGGACAAGAATGTCTTGTCCAATAATGGTGCCTTGAGTCAGACTCTTTGGAGTCTTCCTCAGATTATCCATCCCATGATATTTCATGCTGATTTGTGGCTGTTCTGGGAACTACTGTTTTCAGTTGTGCTGCTTTCCATGGAATTTTTGTTACATTTTTAGCTTGTAGGGATTAAAATGTGACCCAGAAAATTTACTTCATTTGTTTTTTGAAGTGTCACCTTATCCTATGGCAGGTTTAGCTTTTTGAAACAGGAAGAGAAATTCATAAATCCCTCGGGTCACTGAGCTGTCACTCTGCTATGTTGCATCAGCCTTTATCAGCCAGCAGCTGCTTTTGCTTTTATCTAATTTGATAAGGAAAGTAAACCATTTCTGTTTTCCTCAGTTAAAATAATGCATCACTGTTCATGGGGCTGTGATTAGAGAGAACGTAGCAGTTAATTTTTGGAAAATTATTTTGGTTTTCCTCCTCGTGCTGTTGTTTTTAGTGATGTATTTTCCCTCTCTGTATCAGGGCCTTCTGTTTGTTGTTGTAAGCCATCCTCATGCCGAAGAGAGCGAGTCCTGTGGAAGCCCAGCGTTCCGCGTGGTGGCCTTCAACCCGCGCACGGGCCGGAGCGCGGGGGTGATGCTCTCCTGCCTCCCGCCCGGGCCCGCAGGCAGGCGAGTCCCTGGGGCTGGGCTGGGCTGGGGGGGCTCCCTCGGGGGCTTTGGGAGAGGCCCCAGGAGCAGGCTCGCTCTGGCAGGGATCCAGCAGCCCTCTCCCCGGTGATAAGGGTGCATCCGGCCCTGCGTGTGTCCGGTGCAAGGGCTGGGGGCCGGGCTGCTTCCTGCCCGCTTCCCACTCCAGGCTGTGCGCTGACCCTCGCCCTGTCAGCCCTGTCACCGTGGGGACATGGGGCTGGCTTTGTCCCCCAGGGACTGGGGGAGTGTCCCTGGGCTGCTCGGCTGAACCCCTGGCGCTGCCTGCGGCTGCAGCGTGCCAGGTTTGTTTGTGTGGAGCAGCTGGCTGCAGGCACATGGCCTTTTCCTTCCTGTCCTGTGTTTTGAGGCATCAGCAGGCTCAGCCTTGCGTTTAAGGCTCAGCCTTGCAGTGTCCTTACACAGGAAATGTGATGGATGTGGGGGAATAGTGCTGGACCAAGGTCTTGGTTACTGAACAGTCATGGAATCACAGAGCGGTTTGGGTTGTAAGAGACCTTAAAGACCATCCAGTCCCACGCCCTATCCCGGGCAGGGACACCTTCCACTAGACCAGGTTGTTCCAAGCCCTGTACAGCCTGACCTTGGACACTTGCAGGGTTTTTTTTAAGAGAACCACTTTATAAGAGTACACCTTTTTCAACTATGTTCTGAGTCTCCAGGAGGATTTCTTTGTCCTCCTTCCCAGTTGCACTGGAGGAACAGCCCCGACTGTATGCTGCCTGCAGTTGCTATTAATGTTTAACTGAGCCCTAACTGAACAAACGCTGCCATGGTGTTTTAGCCCATCTCCTGCTGACCCCCGTGTCCCCGCAGGTACCTGGAGGGTGACGTGTGGGACACCGCGGGAGCCGCCGTGCTGACGTCGGGTGCGGTGGCCGTGTGGGACCTGCTGCGGGGCCGCTGCACGGCGGTGCTGCCCCCGGGCCCCGCGGGGCGCTGGGCACTGGCACGCTGGGCCACCGGCGGGGCCGGGCTGCTGGCCGGGCGCCGCGACGGCACCGTGCACCTGTACCGGTACCGGGCCCCCCAGCCGGGAGCCGCCTGACGGGCTGCGCAGGGCCCCGCCTGCGGTGCCATTAAACGCTGCCTTGGGAACAGCCCGTGTCTGTTGTCACTGCTCTGCGGGGGGCTGCGCACAAGGACCTGGGGGCTCTCGTGGACACCGAGCTGTCCCCGACCAGCAGTGTGTCCTGGGGGCCAAGGAGGACGGCGGTGTCCCCGGGAAAAGCATTTCCAGCAGGTCAGGGAGGGGGTCCTTGCCCTCTGCCCAGCCCTGGGAGGCACTTCTGGAGAGCCGTGTCCAGCTCTGGGCTCCTCAGGACAGTAGGGACACAGAGCTCCTAGAGCAAGTCCCACAGAGGCTGTGAAAATGATGACGGTGACGAGGAAAGGCTGAGGGAGATGGGGCTGGTCAGCCTCAGAAGCAGGCACAGCTGAGAGGGGCCTTATCAATGGGTGTAATTATCTAAAGGGGGTGCCAGGAAGATGGACCGGCTCTTCTCGGTGGAGCTGAGCGATAGAAGAGGCTACGGGCATGGCAAGTTCCACCTGGACACGAGGCAGAGCTTCTTTCCTGTGCAGTGCCCGAGCCCTGGAACAGAGGCCAGACAGGGTCTGCTCTAGCAGTGCAGGTGTTCCCGGCCCGGGATCACGGGATCGCAGCCAGGCTTACGGGATCCCCGGTCCAGCCGGGATCACGGGATCGCCGCTCCCGGCCCGGTCCAGCCGGGATCGCGGGATCGCAGCCGTTCTCACGGGATCGCCGCTCCCGGCCCGGTCCAGCCGGGATCACGGGATCGCAGCCGGGCTCACGGGATCGCCGCTCCCGGCCCCGTCCATCTCGTGATCACGGGATCGCAGCCGGGCTCACGGGATCGCCGCTCCCGGCCCGGTCCGTCCCGGGATCGCGGCCCGGGGCGCTGCGGCCGCCGCCCGGCAGAGGGCGCTGCAGGCACCGGTCCGGCCGCGCGGCGCCCGCCGAGCCCTGCCAGCGCTGCCGTTTCCTCTGCCACAGCCGGGAAGGAAATGGGCAGGAAAGGGTTATAGGAGCGGTCGGGGAGGGCTGCAGGGGAAATGAGGTGGCCTCAGGCCAGCCTGCAGCACTGATCCACATTCTTGCCTGTTCCTGTGTGGCTCCAGGCTTCCCCCCAACTCCCTGGGGCAGGGGGGCTGAGTCCCTTCTCTGTCCAGGGCCAGGGAGGGAGCTGTGGCCTCTGGAGAGAACTGGGGGCTCCTTCTGTGCTGTGTTCAGTGCTCAGCGTGTCCTGACCCACTCCTGTACCCTTGAATGCTTGGTGAGATGTTAAACATGTGGATTTTGTTTTCCAGGAGTTGTCCCACACCAGGACGGGGCTGGTGCCGGCAGGGATGGACAGGAGCTGTCCCACTGCGGCCTTCTTTGGAAGCTGCACGTGGATGTTGTATTTAAAGCTGTCTGAATGTGTTGTCCTTTAAAAACAAGAAAAAAAAAAAAACAGGAATAAAGAGTTAAGACCATTCTGGTGGTGGCTGTTCTGTCTCATACAGTGGGTGGATCCTGGTGGTGGTGTTGGGGTGTGAAGGACGCTCTGGGGACCCTGCCCCGAGATTTGGCTCTGCCCTGCATGCTTGTAATTGTTTGTTTCACCAGTGCTAGTAAAAACAAGTTCTGTGTGAAAGGCTTCTGCTTTCCTGATGGAAAATAAGGGGGGGGAATGATTTTCCTGCTGCTGAACAGCAAATTGACATCGCTGTTCCTGTACACCCGGTTCATCTCAGCACGGGGGCCTTGCTTTAACCCTCACGAGGCAGGAACGGGTTATTTGTGAACAGTTTTCCTCAGAGCCAAGAAATGACATGTCACAGCAGCACTGCCAGGCTGGGGGCCAAGGAAGTGTCACTGGATAACAGATGTTCTGGCAGTGGGGGAGGTAAGGATGGAAAATGGAGCAGAGGCTGCAGTGCTGCCCGTGGTGCTTGTGTTGTGATGGGGTGTTCTCAGGGGCTGCACCCCACTGTGAGATCCCTGGCACACCAGTGACCCTCTGCCTCCCAGCTGTTCTCACTGTGCCCTTGGACACTTCTCCACGGCCCCAGGGCCTGGCTGAGCTCTGGTGTTCTCTGAGCAGCTGCCCAGCAGAGCGGGGGCACACGGCGGGTTTGGCTGCTGTGCCTGTGGCTCTTTCCCCGTGGCAGGGACACAAGGTGTCTGGTGGTGGGGAGTGGTCGCTGGCTGCCCTTGGGTGTGGTGACCCCGAGGGATGCGGTGAGGGGCCTGCAGCCGGAGCCGAGCTGGTGTCCTGGGGCAGCCTTTGTCCCGGCACGGCTCACGGAGCGGGGACAGCCGGGGCAGAGCACGTGTCCCGGGATGAACCGGAGCGAGGGGCACAGGCCGGGGCTGAGCCCCCGAGTGCCGCGGGCGGCGGCTCCGCGCTGAGCCCCGGGGGCCGTGCCGAGCTGCCGAGCCCCGGCCCGGAGGGAGGGAGCTCCGGGGCCGGTGCCGCGGGGCGGGTCCGGGCCGGGGGCTGCGGTTCCCGGCGCCTCCGCCCCGCCGCAGCGGGGGCGGGCGGGGGCTTCCTGCCGCCGCCTGGCAGAGCCGCCCGCGCCGCGCCATGGAGCGGCCCCGGCTCCCGCTGCCCCGGCCGCCGCTGCCCCGGCTCCTGGCCGCCGCAGGTGAGCGAGGCGAGGGGAGCTGGGCACGGCCGGGAAGGGTCCCCGCTCCCGCCGGGCCCTGGGCGGGGGATGCTGCGCTCGGGGGGCGGCGGCGGCAGGGCCGGTGCATCCCGGCGGCCCGGAGGTCTGCGGCGGCGGTGGGGCCGGTACCGGCACCGGGCGGGTCCGTGTCCCCGCTGGGGCTGGGGGCGGCCGCTGCTGCTCGGTGTCACTGGGACCTGCCCAGAGCGGGCCCGGCCGGGGGGACCGGGGCGAGCGGGCAGCGGGGCGGGCACGCCGGCGGCGGCCGCGTGTGTTTTCCGTGTGGCCGTTCCGTGCCGTGCCACCAGCCCCTGCGAGTCCGTGGCCTCGAAGGCGGCGGGTGCTGCCCCTGCGGGAGCCCTTTGAGGCGCTGGTGGAGAGCGGGGCCCGCAGGGCTGGTGGTGACCCCCGAGCAGCGCCTGCCCCACCCGGGCGGTGACCACCCGCCCTGGCGCCTGCTGGGCCCGTTATCACTGGAGAGGAGCCGCCACGGGCCCCGGAGCCCTGCCCGGAGCCCTGCCCAGGCTCTGGCGCCGTGCCCTGCCCCGGACTCGTTGGTGCCGGTGCCGGGATGATCGGGCTCGGGGCTCCCAGCACGGACACAGGGAGGCGGTGGGGCAGGACTCGGTACCGCTCGTTGGGACCAGGACAGGCGGTTCCTGGCTGGGTTTGGGTTGTTCCGGAGCATCTCCTTCAGCAGAGCCCCCCACCCTCAGCGGTGGGGTGCCTGGTGCTGGTGCGGGATGCTCCTTTCCCTGTCTCGCAGTGCTCGTGGAATGCTGCGCGCGGCTCTGCCCGGCTCTGGGCAGCGGCACGGGCTCCGCTCTGGGCGCCGCCGACCCCTGCGCCCACCTGGGCACCGCGACGGGGGAGCGCTGCCGGACAGGTACCGCCGCCCCTCCCGCCGCCTCCGGGGCACCGAGTGCCAGCCGCGTGTGCTGCGGCTCGCCGGGCCCCGCGGCTGCCGGGGGTCGGAGCCGCTCAGGGTCCGGCCCTCGCCTCTGCCCGCAGATCGCCCGCGGCCGGGAGCTGGCACGGGGCAGCCGCCGACACCAGGGGCCGTGGGGCAGCTGTGGACAGAGGCTGAACTGCCGCCCTTCCCCGGGACCCCCGCCGGGACAGCCGAGCTCTCCAGCCCGCAGGAGAGCCCCAGGGGCCCCGGGCTGGGCAGGGAGGGGACAGGGCAGGCTGTGCGGGGTGGCACAGCCACCGAGCCCCCGGGGCTGCTGGTCTCTGCAGGCGGGGAGCAGCCGACCCCTGCCAGGCTGGGGGTGACCCCGGCAGGGACCCCAACCCCTGTGGAGGCAGACACAGAGCCTGCCACCTCGCATGCCCTGAGCCCTGACCCTCTAGGACATGTGACAGTAGAAGGTGCCACGACAGCGCAGGGGACACTTTTGTATTCACCACCCTCCGTGACAGTGCCAGGTTCTGCCAGGGGACAGGGGAGGTCCAGCAGCAGCCTGCTGGGATGGAGGGCCGTTGGGACAGCCCTCGTGCAGAGCCAGAATGCCACTCTCCAGCTGGGTGACAGCAGCCCAGGGACCCGCCCGAGCACCGTGCTGGCCACTGGCAGCTCAGCGCCAGGGACACCTCCCTTTGCTGGGGGGCTGCAGAGGCTGCTGACCCCCACAGGGACACTTCAGGGGACACACTGGGGGCTGCCAGGAGGACAGGGCTTTGCTTCCCGCCCACAGGAGGGTCCCCACTCTGCCCTTCACCCCTCTGCCCTGTCCCTTGGGCCTGGTGGGAGCCCTTTGGGCAGCACAGCCTGGCCAGCCGTGGGGACAGGCCCAGCCTTGCTGCCTGCCACACGGAGGGGCTCAGGTCTGCCTCTCGCCAGCACCCCAGGGGTGACCTCTCCCAGCCAGGGAGGGGCTCTGGACCTGACCACAGGGGTCTTGGGCCCACCTGACAGAGAGGGTCCCCCTGAGCATGGTCACATCCCCCTGAGCCCATCAGCCATCCCAGAGCAGCCCCCTGTCCCCCCTAGCAGCCCCACTATGGCACAGGGTGGGGTGGCAGATGCTAGTCCTGGATCCTCCCACATCCCCCCGTCCCCACAGCCTGCCCCAGCCAGTGGCTCTGCAATGACCCTGCCATCGACCCCCCTGCCTTCCCCAGGGACCGGCTGGGGGGTCCTGGGGTTTGGCCCCACTGTGGGCACCCCTCTGGGAGACCCCTCCCCAGGGCTGCCCCATTCCAGCTCGAAGGTGGGTCCTGCTGAGAGCCCTCCATCCCTGGGGGGGACCCAGGTGGGACAGGGCAGCCTGGCACCCCCCTCAGCACCTGGGCCTCCCCATCAGCCAACTCTGTCCCAGCCTGCGCCTTCCCTGGGACCGACCGCTGCTGTTGGTGTCACCACCACCAGTGTCACTGCCACCATCGCAGCTGCCACCAGCCCAGAAAGGCTTGGGGACATGGGCACAGTGACAGCAGAGCCGCGTGCTGCTGTACTGCAGAGGGATGGGCAGGGGGTGACATGGGCATCCCCAGCTCATGTGCCCACTGTGGTGCCCGGGCTCCCCCAGCAGCCCACAGATTCCCATGGTGGGGGCCCTGGGTCCCCCTCAGCTGCTGTGGACACAGAGCTGGCCCAGCCATCGAGCAGCCCCAGAGGGAGGACAGACACTGACACCCCCCAGGTGACACTGGCTGGGGTGGGCAGGGCCCCCCAGGTGTTCATCGTGGAGGATCAGCCCCCAGTCCTCAGAGGTGAGTCAGGTTTCGGGGTCCTCTGCTGGGGCACGGCAGGAGGGGGAGGTGGAGGTGGCTGCTGGGGTGGGGTCATGACCTGCTGGTCCCCGTGTTGTCCTGCAGCATCCCTCCTGCGCATCCCCTGCGAGCTGGTGCTGGACATGGGCTTCGTGCCGGCCCTGCAGGACCCGGGGTCCCCGGAGCGCCAGGAGCTGCTGCACAGCTTCAACCAGACGGTGAGTGCGGGCCGGGCCGGGGGCTGCGGGCCGGGACCCCGCGCTCAGCCCCGCCGCCCCGCAGGTCACTCCGCTCTTCGCGCCGGTGCCAGGCTTCCTGCGGCTGGAGGTGACCGCGATCAGGTGGGTGTTGGCACAGTCCCGCAGCGCGTCCCGCTCCCCGGCTCGGGGCACGGCGGCTGTCACCCCGCGCTGGCAGCGCACCCCCAGCCCGCGGTGTCCCCGCAGGGAGGGCAGCGTGGTGCTGCGCTACGACGCGCTCTTCGCGGCCGAGCAGCTGCCGGGGCCGGGGCTGGACGAGCTCCTCGAGGCCGCGCTGGGCTCTGGGCTGGCGGTGGGCACGGCCCCCGTCCTGCGCCACGCGGCTCTGGGTGAGTGCGAGGCCATCGCCGGCCCGGGCTGGTGGCAGGGTGGGCACACGCTGGGCAGGGAGCGGTGACACAGCCGGGCCGTCCCCGCAGCGCGGCCGCTGGACCCCTGCGCTCTGCTCTTCACCTGCCCGGCCGGCTTCGCCTGCGTGGCCGGGCCGGACGGGAACGCGACCTGCACCTCCCTCTGCCACCGTGCCTACTGCAAGAACCAGGGCATCTGCTCCCACGGCCGGGACCACCAGCCGCGCTGCCAGTGAGTGCCCTGGGGACAGCCCGGGCGGGCGGCGCTGTCCCCCTGGCGCTGATGGACCCCTCGGTGCAGGTGCCCCGTGGGCAGCGATTTCTGGTTCATGGGGCTGCGCTGTGACTACCGGGTGACGCAGCAGGGCCTGCTGGGCATGGCGGCCGGGGTCCTGCTCAGCATCCTGCTGCTGGGCGCCGTGCTCGCCGCCGTCGCCGTGCGCCGCTTCAAGGCGCTGCTGCTGGAGGCCAGGGCCGACCAGACCCGCAGCAGGTGGGAGCACGGGGGGCCTGACTGGGGTCTGTGGGCTCTGGAGGGGGGGACTGGGCTGGGGCTGAGCTCTGCCAAGGAAAACAGCGTTGGGAGTGGGATAGCGGCAGTGGGAGGTGATGGAGGGGATGCTCCCAGCCACGGGGAGTGGGGTGCAGGCAGAGAGGCTGGCTGGGGGCTGTATGGGGCTGTGGTGGCACTGAAGGGCTGTGGGCTGCGCTGCTGTGGACAGATGTGCTGATGAGCTCCAGCTACGTGGTCCCTGGGACCCCTCAGTGCTGCCCGTGGCACGGGGTCTGTCTGCCCCAGCGTGTCCTGCCCGTCCTGGGCGGGTGAGCAAGGCTCCGGCACAGCCCTGACAAAGCTGCTCGTTTGGGAACGGGCTCTGCTGTGCTGGCCTCACTCACTGCCCGTTCTGTAATGTGCCGTGGGGATTGTTCCCGAGGAAACCACTGGAACAGCTGCAACCACCGTGGGGCTCGGCCAGAGGCTGATCAGCGTCACGGGCTCTGTCCCACCCTGCGCGTGCGGCTGGGCCCTTGTGTATCTGTACCTGTGTGTGCACACCTCTCTGTGTGTGTGTACACCTCTCTGTGTGTGTGTACCTGTGTGTACCTGTGTGTGCACACCTCTGTGTGTGTGTACCTGTGTGTGCACACCTCTCTGTGTGTGTACCTGTGTGTCACACGTGTGCATGCGCCTGCCCTCTGTGTACATGTGCCTGTATATATGTGTGCATACCTGTGTGTCTGTACCTGTACCTGTGTGTGCACACCTCTGTGTGTGTGTACCTGTGTGTGCACACCTCTGTGTGTGTACCTGTGTGTGCACACCTCTCTGTGTGTGTACCTGTGTGTACCTGTGAGTGCACACCTCTCTGTGTATCTGTGTGTACCTGTGTGTGCACACCTGAGCCCGTGCCCACCCTCCCCGCAGCTACCGCCGTTTCTGCCGCCTGGACGACGTCTCTGCCCAGTACTGGTCCCGCTCGGGGCTGCCCTCGGCCAGCTCGCTGGACAACCCTGCCTTCAGCAACTCGGAGGAGCTGCTGCAGCTGCGGGTCCTGGGCAGCTGCGGCTGCCGGGGGGACGCTGTTGGCAGCGGTGCCAAGCGGGGCCCGGCGCCCTGTGCCCATCCACAGTGCCAGCCCAGGTGGGAGCGGGGTCTGCCCTGGGGGGCTCTGGGCAGGGAGGGCTGTGGGGCACAGGGAACCGTGTTTGCAGCCCTGCCCAGCCAGGGGCTGCTCCTCCACGGACAGTGCCAGGAGCTCTGACCCCCCCAGCCCCTGGAGCCCCCGGAGCAGCACCTGATGATTTTATTTGCTCCCACGGGAGGAGCTGTGTGTGTGCTGGGACTGCTGTAAGGGAGGAGAGTTCACGTCTGCAGGAAAGGGTGGCTCTGTGTGCTCATGGGAAACTCAGATCAGCTTCCAGGGGTGTCCATGGAAAAAGAGCCCTGGAAGTTTCCAGCTCTATTGGCAAAGGGCAGGACGGGCAGGAACCTCCCCAGCCGTGGGCCCAGGGGGATCAGGAGCAAAGCCACAGTTCCAGGTGGTCCCTCACTCTGGGCCTAAGCTTGGCACTGTCCCGACAGCGACTTCACCATCCCCAGGGCACAGCACAGGCTCCCTCTCCTGCACCAGCCTGACTCTTACCCCCTTCTCTTAACTACCCGTGGCTTCTTTCCCCAGTTTCCATTACGAGTGGGACACGAGCTCCAGCAGCATCAATGACCCTA
>NW_024510544.1:765662-805662 GCF_017590135.1 Pyrgilauda ruficollis | reverse complement strand
CCTGCACTCCTGCACGGCGGGGCTGCCAAGGCTCTGCTGCTCCCCGAGCCCTGGGCGTGCACACTGACACCAGCAGCACAGCCCTCACCCTGGGACAGCTCCTGCACTCAGCCCTGGCAGGCACAGCACCAGGGACAAACCAGGAGAGGAGCACGCAGCAAACACACCCCAAACACACAGCACAAGGGGAACCGTGAGGGCAGCAAGGAGGGAACACAGGGGATAAACCAGGAGGGGAGCAAGGAGGGAACACAGGGGATAAACCAGGAGAGGAGCAAGGAGGGAACACAGAGGAACAACCAGGAGAGGAGCATGCAGCAAACGCATCCCAAACACACAGCACGAGGGGAACCGTGAGGGCAGCAAGGAGCAAATGCAGGGAACAACCAGGAGGGGAGCAAGGAGAGAACACAAGGGATAAACCAGGAGAGGAGCACCCAGCAAACACATCCCAAACCCACAGCACAAGGGCTAAACCAGGAGGGGAGCAAGGAGAGAACACAAGGGATAAACCAGGAGAGGAGCAAGGAGGGAACACAGGGGATAAACCAGAGAGGAGCAAGGAGGGAGCACAGGGGATAAACCAGAGAGGAGCAAGCAGCAAACATGACAAGAGCAGAGGGAAGGTCACACATGACTCCCCAGCAGCTGAGCATACCACTGTTCCTGTCCCTGAGGTGGTCAACTTCCCGCACAGTATTAATTGAGAGATTGTTTATGACACTGCCAGGAGTGACGTAAGGGTCAGTTTCGGGGTCGATGTTTGGATAACCTTTCCATGGCTCACCAGGGCGAAACTCTAGGAATACAGATGCAGGAAAGAAGCTTATTTTCACTACACTTTTAAAAAGGAAACGTCTGTCTAAACAATACATCTCCTAATGACTGAAAATCCAAAACCTTTTAAGCATTTAATTTACTTGACTTAGCCATCACTTTGTCCATTTAATTTCTGGTTTCCCTGGCAGATACACTTCTCTCAGTACAATAGAAGTGCCATTCTCCATTTCCATCTGCTGAGAACAGCCCAGTGCCCCCGTGGCCGGGCAGGGCAGTACCTGGGGGCCAGTTAACACTGCTAGAGCCATTAGGCGATTTGGCACGGGGCCAGCCGTCCCCAATGGAGCCGGGAGGACTGGCTGGGGAGTTACTGCTGTTCAGGAAGTCGTAAGGAACAAACGGAGAATCTTCCAGCCTGAAACCACTTGAAATAGCACCTGTGAAAAAAATAAAATAAAATGGCGGTCAAGTATTTCTCATGGCTGGTTTTTATATCCCTATATTGATATATCTAAATCATGCCCTTGTAAATTATTCATGAAATGTAGAGCAGCACGCTGTCCTCCTGTGATCCAAGTTATACTGGAGATCATACAGGAGAGTGTGACTCAAAATGAAGAATGTCTGAGTAATTCAGGAGAAAACTGTAAGAACAGTCTCCCATGAAACCCCTTCACATATACTCAAAGTAACGTGTGTTCAACCCGAGTAAAGCATTAATTCCAGAGGTAAGAGCATTCTGTGGGACCCCACTTGGCTAACAGGGTTCTGTGGTGGGAGAGCTCATGGAAGAAACAGCTACAACATGTGAAGGATCTTCAGCCACTGCAAAGCCCTGTAGATTCTATTCCTGCTCTTGGGAGGCAAAAAAATTAATTTAAAAATCCCCAGAGACAGAGAAAGGAACGGTTTAAAAGTTGTCAGAAGCAAAGCCAGTTCTGCTGCAGTTCTGAGTGAACCAGGGATTGCATGAGACACAGAAATTCCTGGCTCTGGTCAGAAAACATCACCTACAGGTAAAGCAACACCACCACTGCCTGTGGCAACAGCGGGAGGGGCTCAGCAGGGCAGCTGCAGGGAACGGCCACTGCAGGCTACCAGAGGCAGCTCAGAGCAGCAAAGCAGCTGATGCACCTAAAAATACCCCCAGCATCTGAGACTGAACAGTAACAGGAGACTGGGGACATTTATAACTATCTTTAGACACAGATTCTTGGGCTATAGACTCGAATTTTAACTGGATGATTTCAAGCAACTGAAACAGCTGAAATGTCATATGAATCTTGATTACTGGAATGAAACACGAAGCAACCAAGTTCACCTCCTCTAAAACTAAGGACAGCAACGGTACCAAGTCTGGCCCTTCTAAGCTCTTCCCAATTTTAGAATGCAAACACAGACATTCATAACCAAAACCTGCCAGTAAAAATGTCAGCCATGCCCAGAATGCAGTAAATCCCCCAAAATCACCTTAGGACAGAAGGGTGGTGGGAGAGAAAACCTGAAAACCAAGCTTTTGGCTCAAAAATATATGAAGCATTCCACTGGAGATTAAGGTAAAGCTAGTATCAACAGTCAGTTACAGAAAAGTCTGGTTAAAAAATGAATTCTGTAGCATGTTTCTACTAATCTCATCACAAGATCATTCTGTGAGCACAGTCAGCAAAGCTGTGGCTGCTGTGGCAGACAAGCAGCAAGCTGGCACAGACAGCACAGAGAGGAGCATGCAGCAAACGCATCCCAAACACACAGCACGAGGGGAACCGTGAGGGCAGCAAGGAGCAAATGCAGGGAACAACCAGGAGGGGAGCAAGGAGAGAACACAAGGGATAAACCAGGAGAGGAGCACCCAGCAAACACATCCCAAACCCACAGCACAAGGGCTAAACCAGGAGGGGAGCAAGCAACCAGGAGAAGAGCAAGGAGGGAACACAAGGGATAAACCAGGAGAGGAGCACCCAGCAAACGCATCCCAAACCCACAGCACAAGGGCTAAACCAGGAGGGGAGCAAGGAGAGAACACAAGGGGATAAACCAGAGAGAAGCAAGGAGGGAACACAGGGGATAAACCAGGAGAGGAGCAAGGAGGGAACACAGGGGAACAACCAGGAGGGGAGCAAGGAGGGAACACAGGGGATAAACCAGAGAGGAGCAAGGAGGGAACACAGGGGATAAACCAGAGAGGAGCAAGGAGGGAGCACAGGGGATAAACCAGAGAGGAGCAAGCAGCAAACATGACAAGAGCAGAGGGAAGGTCACACATGACTCCCCAGCAGCTGAGCATACCACTGTTCCTGTCCCTGAGGTGGTCAACTTCCCGCACAGTATTAATTGAGAGATTGTTTATGACACTGCCAGGAGTGACGTAAGGGTCAGTTTCGGGGTCGATGTTTGGATAACCTTTCCATGGCTCACCAGGGCGAAACTCTAGGAATACAGATGCAGGAAAGAAGCTTATTTTCACTACACTTTTAAAAAGGAAACGTCTGTCTAAACAATACATCTCCTAATGACTGAAAATCCAAAACCTTTTAAGCATTTAATTTACTTGACTTAGCCATCACTTTGTCCATTTAATTTCTGGTTTCCCTGGCAGATACACTTCTCTCAGTACAATAGAAGTGCCATTCTCCATTTCCATCTGCTGAGAACAGCCCAGTGCCCCCGTGGCCGGGCAGGGCAGTACCTGGGGGCCAGTTAACACTGCTAGAGCCATTAGGCGATTTGGCACGGGGCCAGCCGTCCCCAATGGAGCCGGGAGGACTGGCTGGGGAGTTACTGCTGTTCAGGAAGTCGTAAGGAACAAACGGAGAATCTTCCAGCCTGAAACCACTTGAAATAGCACCTGTGAAAAAAATAAAATAAAATGGCGGTCAAGTATTTCTCATGGCTGGTTTTTATATCCCTATATTGATATATCTAAATCATGCCCTTGTAAATTATTCATGAAATGTAGAGCAGCACGCTGTCCTCCTGTGATCCAAGTTATACTGGAGATCATACAGGAGAGTGTGACTCAAAATGAAGAATGTCTGAGTAATTCAGGAGAAAACTGTAAGAACAGTCTCCCATGAAACCCCTTCACATATACTCAAAGTAACGTGTGTTCAACCCGAGTAAAGCATTAATTCCAGAGGTAAGAGCATTCTGTGGGACCCCACTTGGCTAACAGGGTTCTGTGGTGGGAGAGCTCATGGAAGAAACAGCTACAACATGTGAAGGATCTTCAGCCACTGCAAAGCCCTGTAGATTCTATTCCTGCTCTTGGGAGGCAAAAAAATTAATTTAAAAATCCCCAGAGACAGAGAAAGGAACGGTTTAAAAGTTGTCAGAAGCAAAGCCAGTTCTGCTGCAGTTCTGAGTGAACCAGGGATTGCATGAGACACAGAAATTCCTGGCTCTGGTCAGAAAACATCACCTACAGGTAAAGCAACACCACCACTGCCTGTGGCAACAGCGGGAGGGGCTCAGCAGGGCAGCTGCAGGGAACGGCCACTGCAGGCTACCAGAGGCAGCTCAGAGCAGCAAAGCAGCTGATGCACCTAAAAATACCCCCAGCATCTGAGACTGAACAGTAACAGGAGACTGGGGACATTTATAACTATCTTTAGACACAGATTCTTGGGCTATAGACTCGAATTTTAACTGGATGATTTCAAGCAACTGAAACAGCTGAAATGTCATATGAATCTTGATTACTGGAATGAAACACGAAGCAACCAAGTTCACCTCCTCTAAAACTAAGGACAGCAACGGTACCAAGTCTGGCCCTTCTAAGCTCTTCCCAATTTTAGAATGCAAACACAGACATTCATAACCAAAACCTGCCAGTAAAAATGTCAGCCATGCCCAGAATGCAGTAAATCCCCCAAAATCACCTTAGGACAGAAGGGTGGTGGGAGAGAAAACCTGAAAACCAAGCTTTTGGCTCAAAAATATATGAAGCATTCCACTGGAGATTAAGGTAAAGCTAGTATCAACAGTCAGTTACAGAAAAGTCTGGTTAAAAAATGAATTCTGTAGCATGTTTCTACTAATCTCATCACAAGATCATTCTGTGAGCACAGTCAGCAAAGCTGTGGCTGCTGTGGCAGACAAGCAGCAAGCTGGCACAGACAGCACAACAGAAACTGTGACACAGGGGTTACAACCACAGCCCAAACCAACTCTGCAAAGCTGCAGTGACACCCAGAACCCCGAGGCTGACCTGCCAGGGGTGCTGCTCAGGGAATGCTGGACATACCATGTTTGCTGGAGTTCTGATCCAAGGATGTGTTCATAGAAATGCTGTCGACTGTAGTCCATTTCCTCAGCCGAGATTGTGGCTCTTTAATACTGCTCATATCCAGGTTTACATTCAAGTTTGAGTTCATTCCTGAAAGCACACACAGCTTGTGAGACACAGACCCAAGCTCTCCCTCTGCTCATCGCCACTGCTGGCCCAGAAAGCACCCAAGAGCACGTTACCATGGTTATGGCATGCTTCCATCTCTGGGTCTCAGGAACATTCTAGCACTTAAACCAGGGGCCTCTCTGCACACAGAAGCTAAGCTGAGCAATGCAAAGCACTCCCAAGTTCTCAGCTCATGTCCTCATGCAAAAATGTCAGTGGAAGAAGACATCAGGAAGTTAAGGGAAACTAAAATGTGAATACCTAAAACAGGGGGCACACAGAACTGGTCGTGAGCTGCTGTAGCTGTGCTCTGTACCTCAGATGTTTCTGCCAGAGAATCAAGACAATGCCAACCCAAACCAACTCAAACACCTGGAAGAACCAGGCTCTTCTGGGCTTGGACAACGTGCCCACATTTTTGACCTTGGCATGCCCGCTCCCTTCCCAGGTCTGTAAGAACCCTGAACTCACAACTCTACCTGGGACCTTGCCAGCCCTTCAGATCTATTCACTTCTTCTCTGAAAACAAACCACTACAAAGGCTTAACCTGAGAACAGAAACATACAGGAAACTTCTCACATGTCTCCTAGAGACACCTTCCTTCAGCACTGGAAACAGCAAGGGCTTCCTCTTGCTCCTGAGTGCACATTCTCAGCCAGAAAGAAACTGGTTTACTTTCTGAGGGGTTTTTGTTTGTTTTTCTTAAAGGCAGGAGCAAGAGCTGGTGCCAGAAAAGCCTCCTCTTGAAATGCCTCATGAAAGTGCTTGGAACAGGATGGAGTTTTAAGAAATGTAACAACTATCAATAGCTCAAACAGAAAAAAAAGGGAAGTCCATCTGATCCTGTTCCTAACACCTCCCTCTGGCATTCTGCTGTTGTCAGAGCAGTAACTCTGCACCACAGTAACCTTCCCTCTACCTTTGGAGAAGCTGCAGAGACCAGACCTCTGAGAGAAGGCTTAGAAAGAGCCCAGGCTGGCAGAGGGGCACGTCTGTGACCAGGCCAATGCCAGCCCCAGCAGGCACAGCCCTGTCACAGTTCTGATGGGACACGTTGGGCTGAGTGATGGATACCAGTCCCTGGACATAATCCATAATTTAAACACTTTTCCCAGAAGTAATTCTTCATATCCTACTGTGGAAGACTTGATATTGTTTGCATCAGTTATACTATTAGTTATAGTATACTCAATAGCAGTTATTAGTTATATCAGTTATAATCACTATAAAGGTTGTTTTTATTAACAGAAATACTTAATTCTGTAATGAACTGGGATGTGAGTGCAGAATGGTCAGGGAGAGAAAAGGATGCTGTGACCCCAGTCTCTACTCTGGGTGAGTATCTAGTGAATCCTGACAAATCCCTTCCCTGGGATGGAAACAGAACCTCCTTGCTCTGCCTGCTGGGCCTCCTGACACTGTTGTGGGAGCACAGAGGAAACAACAAACCCACAGGATTTTCCAGGAGAGCTGGGCAAGGTGAGCTCCCTCCCACACAACCACACCACCAGGCTGCTCTGGAGGGGACACCAGCTCTCCTCTGCACTCAGCTCTTCACTAAGGGGGAAGAAATTCCAGCAACATGCTCTTCCTACCCTTCAGCCTTTATGTGAGGACTGAGGGTGGCTCTGTGTGCTGAGCAGAGGGACCCCAAACAATTCCTGTGTATCCTGGGGCAGACCCTGAGGCATCTCAAAGCAGCCTCACACACAGGGCAGGCTCCAGAGACAGGGCCATGACTCATGTGAGAGCAGCTGTGGGGCAGTACACAACAACTCCAGCTCAAGGAATGAAACACAAAGGAGCCTGACCTGGGCAGGATGCCACCCCTCAGCAGACTTTGGTGAGAAAGTGAAATATGCCTTTCCTTAGAGCTAACACAGTGTCTCCAACAGCTAAAAAACTTCCTTTGTATGCCTTGCAGAACTGGACATTGATGCCAATCATCACCAGCAGCTCTGAAGCAGCAGCTGGACTTGAGGCTGGCCCCAAGCCACCCCCAGTGTGGCACTGTCCTGGCCAGTGCCACTCTGCCTGCAAGCACAGGGAGCTCAGCTGCATGGCCAGGAAACAAACTTCCCTGCAGAGGCCAGTGGGAATGCAATCAGCCCAACAGAAATGACCCAATTAGAATAAAAGAGAAGAAAAGCAAAAACGAAGGGGAGGAAAGAAATAGGGGTAAGGAGCAGAGGTACATGGTAAACAGCTGTAGTAAGATAGCATTAAAAAGGGACCTAAAGTAAGAAGAAAATATACAAGCCTGGAATTTCTGAAGTAGAAATTGGACAGAAGCCTGAAAACGCAGGGAGAAAGAAACAGGAGATGTTTGTATTTATAAATATTCAGACATTTTGCCTAATGAGACAACAATTCTTTAAAAATGCAAAGGCAAAAGCTTTCTTTCCTGGCCAAAACCACTAACAGGCAAAGTGACTGTTCTACCTTTGCAGTTCTAGAGCCACTGAAAGCATTTTTGAAATCCCAAGAAATGCGTGTACATCAATGGATTCTTTGCATGGATTCTACTTCTTAAAGTCCTTTAGCTCCAGGAATCAGGACTTTTTATCACCCTGGGGATCCAGAGGACAAAGGGAGCACTAAAAGGAGCCTGTCATTCCTCAGGACTGTAAAATATTCTGTACTGAGACAGGGACACTCACCGGGAATGAGAGTACTTGGGGAAAAGCTATTTGGTGAGCAAGGATAACCCCAGACAGAATTACTACTTCCACTAAAATGGGAAGCACTGACAGGGTTACAGTCACTTTCCAGGAGGAGGCAAGGGGGAAAGTGGGGCTGTGTGTCACACAAACACTGGCTGACTGCAGGGCACTCACCTATAGGGAAGCTGCTGAATGCATTGATTGGTGAGGGCCCTTTCTGCAGCTCAGGAGTAGTGTGGGGCATGACATTCTCAAGGAAGGATTTCATGGAGGGCTGATGGAGTGACTGCTGTTGAGAGGGTGGAGTTTGCTGCTTCATTAACAGGTTTGGATCAAGCTGACGGGACTGTTGCATCATCTGTTGCTGCATACTAAGAGATCGACCCTTAAAAAAAGCACAGCAGTTACCACACCAATGAGCAAAAGCTTTCCCATGTTTTGGGAAGGAGGATGAAATGCACCTCTGTGCCCTGTGCATCCTGCTCAGCCAAACCCCAGCACCCAGTCCCTCCTCTAAAGCCCGTCCAACCCGACCACCCCTGCCCGCCTCAGTGCGAGCCACAGCAAGAAACGCAGCTCAGGACGAAAAGCAGCTCTCAGCAGAGTCTGAGAAGTGAGGACGAGGAGGTTTCCTTACCTGCTGCTCCTGCTGCTGCCGACCCCCAGAAGGCACACTCCTCTGGGGCTGCGCCTTCTGCTGCTGAGCCAGCAGCCGCTGCGAGACAGGCCAGGGTTAGAACGGGGCACACGGCAGGCTGCGCTCACTCACACAGCCAGCAGCCAGCTCACCTGTAACTGGGAGATCTGGGAAAGCTGGTTTAACTGGGACAGTTGATTCAACATGGCTACCTGTTGTGGGCCAAAAAGTGGGCTCAGGCCACCGCTGTTTGGTGCATACTTCAGTAATGATACTGGAACCTGCAACACACACCAGGGCCAAAGGCAACTGTCACGGCTCTGCTCCGTCCAGGATGTGCAGAATACCTCTGGTCAACAGAGGCCTGGTTTCATCAAGCCAAATATGTTCCCAAATATTTACAGAATAAATATCAGCAACACCAAGAAACAAGGAACAATTTTCTGGAGCTGCATTGAGATAGTTCATACACAAAGTGCTTTCTGTATCACTTACCTGAGGGGATAGTAATGGAGGAGGCACTTGAGCACGTGGATTAGGCTGAGATGAATTAAGAGGTTGTGCTGGAGGCTGCTGCATGCTCCTGGGCTGTGCTGCTATATTCCCAACACCAAACACACTGGGATTGCCATTCTGGGGAAAGGATGGGCAGTCAGTGACAGAAAACCTCTTGGGCTGCTTCTCCCACCCCACACATTTCAATCACAAGTTAAACAGGTATCGATTACACAAGCAGCTACAATGTTATATCAAAAGGCATTAAATGCTGTAAGTAACACACCACGGATATGCACACAGCCTTACCTGTCTAACAGAATTCAAGCTTTGCATACCCAGCCCTGCTAGGGAGCCCAGGGCTTGGTTAGGTAGTGCATTATTTGAAGGGGGAAGCTTCATGTTTTGATTGGACATAAACTGCATGTTTTGGGACTCGTCTGCTACAATGCCATCCTGATGGGACAGACAAACCGAGGCGCAACAACCAGCCAGCAAGCAAGCAGAAGGGAGAAACCATTGCAGGAGCAGAAGGGAAGAGTCACAGGACAGTCCAGCACCAGCAGGAAATAGGCAGAAAACAAAAGAGATCAGGTTAGTCATCGGCACCGCCAAGGGCTACAGAGAGTGCTTAGTACTGTGTGTCAGTGAGTTAACCAGAACATTCCATGGAGTGACCAGCCAGCCCTCAGCCCCTGCAGCCCCTGCAGAAGGCTGGGCAGCACGCAGGTCACTGCTCAGGACACACTGAAGGAGCTCAGCAGCGTCCCCACAGAGACCCCACTGACCTTATCAAAGTAAGGACCGCGATCCATGGAAGACTCTTTGGGAATTTGGGGACGAGAACCAGGGCCTTTTCCAACCACACGATTGTAATCTCCCACGCCCAGGCCGTGCTTGTCCATCTCCAGCCGCTTGTCCTGCAGTAACCCTGGGGACACAGAGGTGGCTGCACACCCTGGGGCCTGCAGCCCCAGCCCCAGCAGCGAGCTGCAGAGCTGAGCCGAGCTGAGCTGAGCCGAGCCTGGGCAGGACACCCCTGAACACACAGCACCCCAGCTCTGCCTCGCTGGGCTTCACTGGGACAGGAGACCCTGGGCACCAAGAACTGCAGCCAACTGAGGCCTGGGATCACCACCAACACCCTCTGCAAGGCTTCACACAGATACTGCTGTCAGCTGGCTCTTAAAACCAAGAATGGATAAGTGTTTAAACTTGCAACGATTCAAATATCAGGCTTGCCATTAATACTGAAATCGAAAACTCAAAGAACAATTCCTTTACCCAAAAGACTCTGAGCCCCAAAGTGAAAATACCCAATTTTGAATAAGGAGAGAGTAACTACACTAAAAACTACAATGTTGCAATGTTTAGTTTTAGTTAAACAGTCCATCATCATAGTATACTGTTATTAATGTATTAAGAATTATCTTTCATTTGCCAAAGGAATCCTAACAGTGAATGGAATCAAATAAACTGTAACTGCTCCCGAGTAATTTTACACTCAGGTTTAAACATTTCTAAATAACTGTTCAGTATTAATTCAGTTCATAGAACTGAACACAGGTTTCCAAGAATGAACCCAACGAGCCAGTGTGGGATTTGGTAAGTTTCTGTTTATACTCAGTGGAGGTGCCCAGAGGGCAATCAAGATACTTCTATTACAAGAAACAAACCCCCACACCCTGAAAACATCCTCTCATGTCAGTTCAACACATATAAATATGAATAAGCTTAGTTTGACACGTGGCCAATATTCCTATAGCAACCAGGTGACTGTGTGTGCAGCATTACTCACACACACAAATACTCTTCTCTACAAGGACATTCCTTCTCTTTAGGGAAATACATACTTGACTATATATAGCTATATATACGCTGCATATCGTTTCAAAAATGTAATTTACAGAAGGATATCAGGTAAAAGAGAGTATGGAAGAAAAAGCAATAAAGCCCAGCTCGGTTCTGCTGCTCTTACCTCCAGACATGTCCATCTTATTGCTCTGTATGGTTTCTTCTGGTGATTCTCTCTGAAGTAATAAAATAAATCACAGTTATTTAATAATAATAATTTTAAGATAAAACAAAGAGATCCCTGCACACTATTACAATTCAAAACTGCAAGAAGAAGAATCAAGACAATCAGGTGCTATTTCAAAGCATTTCCTCCCTTCAGTTGCTATCCAGTCAAGAACAGTTTCCCTCACCAGAACCCCCAGTAAATGAAGTAAAGCCTCAGGCTGTGGGATGAATACCTGGGTAGTGGCTACAAAACCACTTTTCATCAATAAAGAGGTCTTTTTGCAATGAGAATGCACAGAAAAGGGATGGGTGACAGGGGAGACAAACACAAGTAAAAAGAAAACCACGATGCAAATGAACACTTGGCAATTGAGCATTTCAATGTCTGCACATTGTAACAAGCCCTGTGGAAAGGCAGCAAAGCCAGACAGAGACAAATACTTACTGAAAAACTGAGATTTGTGAATTGCTTAATGAATGGATTGATCCATGTTTCATCTTGCTTATTTCCACCTTTCATCATTCCCTTAAAAACAGAAAGGATTTCCTGTGATACTCAGATCTGACTTTAATTACATCACAGTGTAAAGAATGACAATTAAAGTGTACTGTGTAAGTGCAGCAATCCCTTCTGACTCAGCTTTCAGAAATGACTGCAAGCCTTGCCCCGAGCTGCTCCTCACCTTTGTGGGCATTTTCTTCATGTAGGGTGGCCAGTTTAACGAGGGGTTAGCTTCTTGTGAGGAACTGCTGTTCCACATTCCAATCTCCACATCCTCCTCTTCCTCCCAGCTGGTCTGACGACTGCCACTCAAGGGCATGTCATCTCCACACCAACTATCTTGCATAGATTTAGGCCCTGGTGGTGAAAAATCCCGGCAGTGAGCATTCCAGCAGCAGCTCCACGGAACAGCTCGGAGCCTACTGCGAGGTAACAACCCCTGGAAAACGTGAAGCCTCCAGAGAGGGATGTCACCTCACCCTCCTGAAGCACGCTGAGAGCACTCACCAGGCTTGTTTGGAGGCTGCTGCCCAAGAGAAGCGTTTCCCCAGCCAGAGGTGCCTCCTGCCTCGCCGGCAGGCTCTCCCCAGCTCGTACCAGTGTCCATGGGCTTGCCCCACGCCGCCGTCCCGTTGTCTACAGTGGTGGCTGGAGCAGAAGGCTCTCCCCAACCTGTGCAAAGCAGGGCGAGTTATTGGCATCGCTCTGAACAGGAGTTTAAAGCTACCTAAAGAGACTCGAGTGTTTTGCCTTTTCTATATGCTTAACATGCAGTAAAAAGCACGTGAGCACGTGTTTCTATTTTGTTGTTAAAGCTATCTAAAGAGACTCGAGTGTTTTACCTTTTCTATATATTTACTATATATACTATATTTATTTACTATATTTACTGCATGCTTAACATGCAGTAAAAAGCACGTGAGCACGTGTTTCTATTTTGTGTGAGGGTCATTGTTACAACTGCAAGCTGTTCCATTAATAAAAGTTATCACAAAAATACAAATTTTGTATTTACAGAATTACATTCTGATAATACACATTTCTAAGATATTAAGCTAAGAGCTGCTTGTTACATGTAACTGACCCCATCTGGCACTTGAAAAGGAGACACAGCACAAAATACTTCCTATATCCCATTTAGTTCTTCTCCAAAATCATTATTTACTGCTCATGAAGATACAAGACCAGGAAGTCTGATACCAAATCCTTATAAACCCATCACCCCTCATTCTGTCCTGCAGAAGCTCAACATGCTTCTGTTTCTTGAAGGCTCATTGGCAAAATTATATTTTATCTGGTTTAGAATAATTTAGGAAAGTATTTCAATTCTTAAACACTATTTTAAGTATTTTCTCTGTGTTCCCACTCCCCAGAACTCAAGCAGAGCTGTTTAGCCCTTATTACTGCAGCTATTTAAAACTAGAGCAGATCTCCCAATCTGTACAAACACATCAATGCTCCGTGACAATGCTGTTCATTTCTTTAACAGAAACGGCACTTCATTGCCACTTTGCCCTTTCTACTTTGAAACGAAAATATTGTTCTAAGAAGCAAGACTAAAAAAGAGCTTTGCAGTCAAGAGAAAACACAAATCTGGGTAAAAGCCAGGCTTACCAGAACCCGAACTGCTCTCCTTGCTAGACATGGCACTTGAAGACAGTAGCTGCGGGTGTACCTGTGCTTGCTGGTCTGAACTGCTGCTACTGTTAGGGACGTTTTTATTCCACATATTCACATTTTTGTAGTTGTATTTGCTCGGATCACCCCAAGCAGAAGTTCCATCATCAATCTCCATCTTCCGGCGAATGGATTCGGGGGATGGCTCCTCCCAGCCCGTGGGCTCTTCCTCCTTTGCTGGGGCTGGCATTGGCCCCCCCAGCCAGCCGGACCCCGGGGGTTTGCTCGTGCCAGACGGGGCTCCCCAAGAGCCAACATCTTGTTTGTTCCACTCAGGAGAGTTGACTGGCTTTGACGAGTCCCCCCAGACTTGAGGCTGATTGGATTTCGGAGGGTCTCCCCAGCCCTGGCTCTGATTAGACTTGGCAGGCTCATCCCATCCTGAAGAGTTGTTTGGGGTTGCGTTGTTGCCTCCCCAAGTAACAGAATTTGATTTACCTGGCTCGTTCCAACCAGACACCGACCTGTCGCTGTTGCTGCCTCCAGAACTGGATTTCTTTGCCTCACCCCAGTGGTTACTTCTAGAGTTTTCACCCCAGCTATCACCAGCAGACACTGCCCAACCCTGGCTGGCCTTCTGTCCATCTCCCCATCCCTGCTTCATCTTCGGTGTGTCATTCCAGGATGACTTTTCTTCTTTGCCACTTCCCCATGATTGATTGCTCTTGACCATTACTGTAGCAGCAGAATCTTCTTCCCACCCCCCTTGGCTGTTTGACCCTTTGGAGTCTCCCCACCTTGTAGCAGACTTTGGATCTCCCCACCCCGATACAGATGAGGTATCGTTATTATTAGGGCTAGGTCTATCCACACACCCCCCTGAGCTGGAAGTCTGTGTCACAGAGCCCCCCCAGGCCTCTGTCCCATTGTCAGTTTTTCTTTCACCCCTCGGTGACGTTTCGGTATCCCAGGCAGTGTTCTGTTTGATTGGAGTCTGTCCCCAACCAGAGTTGGAAAGGACACGCGGATCTAGGTCAGTTCTGTTCACTATGCTTTGGAGTAACGTGTGCTGGTCGACTTTCCTCCTCTCTCGGTTCTGGCCCTCCGTAGCCGCTCTGTCCTCGTGGCACCCGGCGCTCTCCGAGCTCCCCTCGCTGTCCCCCGTACCAGTTTTGGCCCACGTGCTGCTCTGCTCAGCCATCTGCGAGGCAGCAGAGCTCTGGCTGTTGAGCTCCTCCTCCTCAGCAGACTTCCATCCATTTGTAAACTTCCTGCTGTTTCCATTGACGCCTTCATTGGAATGCTGACTGCTGGGCAGTTTGCTCCATTCCCCGTTGGAAATGTTGGTGCCAGTGTTTTGTGCAGGGCTGCCCCATCCTCTTCTGCTCCCGCCAGCACCGGCACCGCTCCCGTTTCCCCACGGCACGTTCTGGGAGCCGACCGTCCCTGCCTCCCACACCCCTCCGCCTTTACTCCCGTTGATTTGAAAGTTAGTGCTGCCAGGCCCGCTGCCGCCCGGCTGCATTAGAGTTGCATTCACAGTGTCACCATTAGCTTGGCTGTTTGGGCCTGGACATTTGTCTCCAGAGTAACCAGAACCATAGGCACCCCAGGTAGTACCGTAAGAGCCGCCAGTTTTGGCCTCACCGTTGCTCAGGTGAGAGATGGAAGTGCCGTTTGCCACTGGAGAGGCCTGAATCTGAGAATGATTCATTGTGCTCACGCGCCAGGCCCCGGGCCCTGCGGTGTTGGGCAGCTCGTTCATCTGCACCGAACCAGCAGAGTTTGGTAAACTAGAGGTCATAAAGTTAGTAGTGTTATTTGGTCCATTCATTTCAGTGTTAAGGTTTTGAGGTTGCCCACTGAATGAAACATTCCTTGTACCATTTACTTCAGAATCACAGCTTTCCTGAAGGCTTCCCCAGGAACCGTGGGCTGAGCCACCCACTTTCGAGTTAATACTCTGGCTGTTGGCCATCTGACCTATGGTACTGCACTGAATGCTTGTGCCAGGACTCCCACTCCCCACGGACCCTTTCAGGGCATGTCCACTGTTCTCCAACACGGACCAGGCACCATGGTTGCCATTTGAATTCAAAGTGCTTGGATTTAACCCTCCATTTGATGAAGAGCTTATGGTGCCCCAAGCATTCATTCTATTGTTGCTACTTTCAGATTTGCTGTCAGGAGCATCCACAGAAACTTGACATGTGCTTATTATGGACCCGTGGGACAACCCCCACGGCCCATTAATACTTCCATTGCCCACATTATTGCTGTTGCTACCAACCACAAACTTATTCTGAGACCCATGTCCGAGGCCGTTGCGAATGCCATCGCCTTCTCCTGCTGTGCTCCCTGAAGCCATGATAACGAGGTTCCGCTCCGACCCAGAGCTGGAGGCAGAGTCAGTGTCCATACATTCTGAAGTCAGCTCTGGGTCACTGCCAGTGATTGATGGCCATGCTTCTTTGTCAGAGCCGTCTACGATAACTTTATCCCAGTTTGTGCTGGAGTCACTATTTGAAGAGACTGGTCCCCAGTGAGAATTTTCATAATGGGATCCTAGACCACTGTGGTTCAGATCTAAAATGAAGAAGGAAAGCCCAAGAGCATTATTATGAGTTTAGTATTATTGCTTCATTAAGTGGAAGAGGAAAAAAAAAAAAAGTATAAAGATATTAAGCCAGGAATTATTTTGCTTATTATTTTGCTTCTGTTAAAACTACAGTCATGGAAAGTGACAGAGAAAGCTCTAAGTACAGCTGCCCAAAGGCTGCCACACACAACTCAGAACACCTCCCAGCATGCAGAGTGCCCTCACAAAAACCTCAGAAACCTTTAGACTCCTAAAGGTCTTTTTCTTCCTTCCATTTTAAAAAAGAATACTCTGTATCACCACATACAAACTATTTTGTAAAATACATATTAAAAACCACAACACTAAATACAACCCGAAAACACACCAAAAGGCAGAAATTGCAAGAGGACATGGCCCTGGCCTAGCAGCACCAACTGCTGTGTGACAGCAGCCACAGAGCACACACCTTCCCACCCCTGTTACAGACATTGTGTAGGAGTCTTCAGTACAGGCTATTCAAGGTCTTTTCTTTTATACAACAACAGCTTGGCACAAAAAGCACAAGACCCATCTGAAGTTCTGCCTTCAGAACGCACTGATGCACAAGCCTGTTTTTAATTAATTTTTAATCAATGTCGGTATTACTATCCTACAGTGAAACAGAACTGAGTGCAAGACCCTGGCCCCCAGAGCTGGAGCAGCACAGGGCAGGGATCACCCACTGCTCCCGAGCCCCTGGCTCTCAGCTCAGCTCCTGCGGGACATCAAGGTGAGGAACAAGGATGGGCTCAGCAGCTTGCACCAGGAGGAGTGGCAGAGCCCTCGGCAGGCACCCAGAGTGCTGTGATGGTGTGTGGCAGCTGCACAGTGCTGCAGAGCCACCAGCAGCACCCTTGGGAGAGCCGGGACTCAGCTGAGCACAGCCCAGAGCCTGCCCATTCGTGTGGCACCACAAGGACACTGGCGTGGCTGAACAACTGCCCTACAAACTTCAAGGCTCCAGCTCTCACCTCGTATTTTAAAAAAGGACATTTGTCCTGCACTAAGGGACTGATCAAAGAGCTGTGTGCACTCGCAGGAGTGAGAGAACCAACGGCACAGAACAAGATCCTGATCACACAAACTCCATCCCAGGAACAGCATCCTTTTTAAAGCAACACAAATGGGCCCACAGATGGCAAACAGCCTGAATTCAGCACTGAGAGATACAGGTTAGGACTACAAGTCAGAGGGAAATGGTAAAACCAACTCTAAAAGAAAGGTTGCATTTATTCCAGCTCTGTTACCCTAGTTTAGCTGTGTCACAGTTTGTGCAGAGCCCATCCCCAGTCAGCACGCAGTGATTAACCTCCACTCAGCTGAATTTCTCCATTAAATACACAACTACTTACACCAACAGTCTTTCTCCTGGACATAAACGTGTTAGTGATGTCTAGCACGAGCCACTGCTCTGGAACATTCCTACCTGAACCTCCCCAGCTCGTGAACTTCAGAGACTAAGGATACAAACACTGACCAGCTCTGACTTTTTGTATCTGGCAGAGACCACAGAACACCCTCAAAACTGAAACATGACATGTGACAACAGCCTGCATTTGGTGCACAGCACAGGGAGCCAGAACAGCCTACTCCTGCTTTTCTTCCCAAAACTATTTAAAGTTGTAACTGAACTTTTGCTGCTTAAATCCTTGACAAAAAAACATTTATACAAACCCAAGTTTCTTAAAATTCTGTAATCTGCTAAGATTGCTTTCCAGCTATGTGTTATCCTGCAGGAAACATTTGCAAAAAACTGCATGTATTTTAAAAAGCAGTTTGTCATCACATGGGCTAAAATAAACAGGACTGAGAAGCGTAAATTAAGAACTACCTGAATCTTGCACCCTCTGCCTCCTTTTCCTGCTCCAGCACAGCTGGCACCCCCAGAATGTCAATACCATACCTTGCCAAGCACTGCACCTCTGGGCCTCATGAACAAATGCATTTCAGTAAATACAGTCCTGAGCTTTTAGCAAACGATCAAGACATGATTTCCTCCACAGTGTGACACGTCTCTGATGGGAAGCACAAGCTTGCACAGTTTATTCAATACCATAAGAGGCAGGTCAGCATGGAAGCACAAACAAAAAAACCCAAAAAACCAGTATCTTAAAGCTAAGGTGACAAAAACTCTTAGCATGAATTCTGACTTAATTAGAAAATTAAAAATGTTAAACCAAATTAGTATGCAATGGCACAGAGAAAGCATACTGCAATCATTCACACACCCATGCCAATGAAAAGCATAAGCCAAAGAATAAAAATAAAAACTAAAAAATCAGAATTGTGTGAAACACGTAACCACCACAAACACGTAGTGCAAAAGCAGGTGAGATGGAAGTAGCTAACCTGACTGGTTAGGGGAGTGGCTCACCAAGTCCCGAATGGGAGGCATGCCTACAAAAAAAAGCAAGAAAATCACAGAAGTGTTACTTCAGCAAATGAGAGAACAGCCCCCAAAGCACTCACTGCTGTAAAGCCAGTCCTTAGACCCCTTCTCCAGGACAGGTTTCTCTCAGAGCCAGCTCAGTCTGTCTGCTCTGAATCACGTTCCCCACACAGGGAGCAGGGACATGGCAACAAACTCAGCCTGGGGACATTAGCAATTCTGCTGCTTTTGTGACACATTTCAATTACAACCTACTTGTTACACATTTGGCATTTAATGAACCCATTCAACGTGTTCTTAAAAGTTTGATTTATACAAAAAAGAGGATACAGTCAGTGAAACCAAAACCAGTTCATTTCGGACTCTACTGACTGAGAAGCTGAGCAGTGAAGCAGTGAAGTTTTCAGCCCTGAAACTTCAGCAAGTTCCTGTCCCTGCTCCGAACAGCACATTTGCTCCACCTCCAAGTCCGGACTCTGCTGCCTGCCTGAGCAAACAGCAACGTCTGAGGATGGCTCTAAGCACATGCACAACAACCCTTCATCCGCCCCCTTCCACAGCCTGCTCCTCCCCTGTGCCACACAGGCACCCGGCAGAATCTAACTCCATCTTTCAAACCCACTCATTTTACACTGGAGACCGTCACTCTCACACTGAAGGCAACGTTCCCCAAAGGACTGCACCCTTCATCACTACTAACTGCAAATCCCAACTGCTCCCTCCTTCCCTGACCCCTCCAGGAGCTGAGAACCATCCCCAGGTTATTGGAGGCACCTTTTGCTCCCAAGGGCTCTGGCTGGGACACAACTCTGTGGCTCTGCTGTGAGATGCACCAGGACAAAGGCAGACGGGAGGAATGCACACTGGAGCCCTGCCAGGAGCTCAGTCCTGCTCTGCTCTGGCCACAGTCAAAGCAGATACTGCTGGAAATAATTCAGTTCATGATCATGGAACAACCAGCTGGTTATCCCAAGGTGTTCCAGAGCAGAGGTGAGCAAACACCAGGGCAGCAATCAACCCTGCCCTTCATGAGAAGTTTGCACAGGGGGCATGTCAGTGAAGACAACAACTAAACTGGGAATGAAAGTGTCCTGATAAAGAGCTGCTTAGGGAGACTTCTAAAAATAACCATCTTGGCACTGGCCTGGATCTGTTTCAGGAACACTACAAGCCATGAGCTTCATTTATGTGTCTCTACTAAAAGAGCATGCCAAGTGTCCTAAGAACAGCAGGAAAAACCCAGCCCACAGGCCTATCCCTTCTTCAGCTTTACTTCTGGACAAAGCACGGTGATTTTCCAAACAGGAGACAACTGTTCACACAAAACACAAGTAAAGAGATGGGGTTTAGACCACTGATATAATTAAAAAATTATCCAACACCAATGACTTAAAATCTTAGTGTGCTCAGGGCAATTAAAGACTTTACATTCAGCAGTATCTGCCTGCATCACCTGGCTTTTACAAAGCACCTGCCAAACCACAGCTGGAACTGGGGAGAGATCCTTTCAGGAATTACACACAAACCCACAGCCATTCCCAACTCCAGCAATTCTGACTTCAACACTTGAAGCCACAGTTTTTCTTTTAGCCCTAAAATACAGATCAGTCCCAGGAGCCACTGGTTTATCCATGGATATCCTGTCTATGCAAGCGACCTACAGATCACATGTCACCAGATTTTGGACTCCAGAGGGAACAGAGAGTACCTGGAGTTTCTGGGGGAGGCTGGAAGAGGAAGTGGGGAGAGTGAGTGGAACTGAGACAGGCAAATGACAACAGCATTTCCTTTCAGATACAAAGGTGTCAGAAGACACCAGCCCTGCTGGATGGGGCAGCTCACCAGCGCCAGAGCAGAGCTTGAAACCGGCACAGAAACCCAGCACAGAAAAATCATTTGCCTCTGTCTGAGTTTAGGAAGGAACATGACAACGCATCCAAGGTTATTATTGCCGGCTGTTATTCCTGGTTTCTCCAGGGAAGGAGACCTCCCAGGCACACGCATGGCACCAAGAGAGCAGAGCTGAGTGCCAGCCTCGGGTGGCAGCTCTGAGCTCTGCTGGGACACAGGGACACCAGGAGCAGAGCTCTGGCAGGAGCTGCAGCCAACACAGACCTTGCTAAGGCGACAGAGCGATGTGGCCGAGCCCTCTGACCCTGCAGGACCCTGAGCCTCACGCACCCAAAGCACCAGGGGACTGCCCAGGGCAGCCCTGGCACCCCTGGCACTGCCCAGCCCGACAAAACCACGCAAAGTGAGCAAACCTGGGACAAACGCCGCACAAAATGGGAATCCAGCCAATTAAACACTGGGCTGGTGTTCACACAACTAACAGAGAACAGCACACAAATCCTCTGGATACAACTGGGACACTAATCAGGCTGTGCAAGCAGTAGTACTTCTCAAATTAGTTTACGTGTGAATTTTTATTTAAATCACCACTCTTATTTAAATTACCTTGCTACACAGCTTGACCAGTAGAGTATGCATGCTGCAGGAAAAGTTTCACCTTAATGAAAGGTAACTTTAAACATCATACAGGCGAAGCAAAGAAAATAAGCTACTTAAAAATTACCTGCTGCAGTGGTAAAGAGTGCTATCAATATGTTACAGAAATATACTGGAAAGTATAAAAAATAATGTGGGAAACATTCCTCAAGGACTCATGGATAAACGGCTTCCAGTGCTTTGTCTACTTTCATTTTTCAGATAACTGCAGTAATCAGAACAGCCCAAAGTTTAACTCAAACTTGAAATATCAAGGCTATTTTCAGGGTTTTATCCTTTTTTTCTTTTCTTTTTTGCTAAAGGGGCTGAGAGTCACGCCCTTTATAGTCCATAAAACACTGATTTTGAGAAACACTGGGAATTCAGTAAAGTCACAGAATAACTATTTGTGGGAAAAAGTTACATCATCACTGCTGCCTGCACATCAAAATATAAATACAAGTATAAAAATAAGAAAGTATTAAGCATTGGCATGCTTTAATACCAAATCCCTTTGAGAAACTAGATCCCTCACAGAAAGTTACTTTTTTCCAGACAAAAATAAATTACATTAATGTCCTGTAAAATTAACTGAGCTGCATGTTAGTGCAGTCACTGAACACACATCCTACACATGAACAGGCAAGTTCACCTGACTTAAAAGGCTATTTGAAAAAATGCATAACAAACCAAAATAACAAAAGATGATTGAACTTAAATAACAGTAAAGGTAAAAGTGGATCCATTCTGTAATTACAACCAAGCTTCAGGCGAAAAAATGGAGAAAAACTCTGACCTGACAATCAAAGACAATTCTGATACCCTGAACAAGCTGTACCCTGGCTGGACCTCCAGGTATGAAGTTAAAAATGAAAGCCAAGTCTCAAGGTGCTGTTAATCACATAAAGAAATGTGCTGGAAGGAGCTCTGCAGACCACTCAGTTCCACTGCCATGGCAGGGACACCTCCCACTGCCCCAGGCTGCTCCAGCCCCAGTGTCCAACCTGGCCTGGGCACTGCCAGGGATCCAGGGGCAGCCCCAGCTGCTCTGGGCACCTGTGCCAGGGCTGCTCACCCTACAGGGAACAATTCCTAATTCCCAATATCCCACCTATCCCTGCCCTCTGGCAGGGGCAGCCACTCCCTGTGTCCTGTCCCTCCATCCCTTGTGAACAGTCTCTCTCCATCCTTCCTGTAGGCTCCCTTCAGGGACTGGAAGGCCAACACCAGGTCATCCCTGGTCTCTTCTCCAGGCTGAACAATCCCAGCTCCCCCAGCCTTCCCTCCCAGCAGAGCTGCTCCATCCCTCTGGTGCCTCCCTGGGCTGGTCCAGCAGCTCCATGCCCTCCCTGTGCTGGCCCAGCTCTGCAGGTGGGGTCTCACCTGAGTGGGGCAGAATGCCCCCTCCCCTGCTGCCCAGGCTGTGGGACCAGCCCATCTCTGGGATGTGTCTAAAGACCTTTTTTTCTGGGATGTTCTACCAAAACTGGGCACGCCAGAGGTGCTCTGTACCACGGCCCTGCTGGGATAATGCTGAGGACAAAGACTGGGAATGTGCAGCACAGCAGAGGTCACACTGGAAGCACCACCTGCTCCAACCCTGCCGTGTCTGCCACTCACTGCTGCCAGCACCCAGCCAGGGGCTGAAGCTGCAGTGTGCAACCTGCCCAGAGAGGCAAAACCACGCTGCAACACTCATACCAAGCTCTGACCCAGGAAAGCATCTCCTCACATGTGCAAGTTCCAGCAATGCTGGCTGAAACACTCCCCCGAAATCTGAATTGAAGCGAGTCGCCTCCACCTCAAGCAAAGCAAGGCAGCTGCCCTCACCTGGCTGTTTTTTGCTGCTGTTGGGCACTTCTCCGTTGCTCACGGGCTGGTTGCTGGTGCCAGCGCTGCCTCCTGGCTGGCCGTTCAGCACCTTGGGGGCGGATCCCAGGTTGGCAGCTATCCCAGGTAACTGCTGCCCGCGCTTCAGAAGCTGTTTCTGTTCCTGGTGCCGGAATCGCGGTGGTACTTCCCGGGGAGGGTACCGAGGCGAGGGCTGCTGCTGGCTGCTGGCTGGGGCCCGCTTGGCATTATTAGGAGTGCTGGTTCCTGTGGAAGTGCCGTTGGAGGTGACAGGCTGGGGCTGGCTTACACTGGTCTTGGTTTGTTCTGGCACTGCCCCCACCCCCAGGAAAAAGAAAGTGGGACAAAGTTATTCATGTGAACAGCAACTTCAAAAATTGAAGACTAAGTCAGTATTATGAGAGGTGTTTATTTATGAGGTAATGGCAGCGTTTCTGCTGGTTCAAGCTGTAACTCATCCCTGAGGAAAAGCTCTGCTATCCCTCAGTGACACACAGCCCTGGGAGCAGGAATATGCCTTGCTGTCACTCCTAACCAAGTTATCTCAGTTACAAGATGCTGCTAACCAGCTTTCTACAGCTTGTACTGACAAATCAGCACAACACAGTTTATTTCAGAATTGAACCTTTTCTTAGAAAATGTTTAAGTATTGAAAAATTCAGTTTCCCACTTAAGTATTACATATAGAAGTATAACTTAAGTATTAAGTTATATATAAGTACTACACATAGAAAGCTGTTCTGGCCTGGCCCCAAAAGAACAAGGGGCAAACAGGACCCACAGGACATGCTGCTCAGAGGGACACCATGCAGAGGGACATACATCCATGGGCTCAGGTGCCTGCTGCCAGCAGGAAGGGCTGCCAGCACGGGGACCCAGCCTGGCAGGGCAGTGCTGGCACTGGGAAATGCCAAATGTGCAAGTGCAGCTCCAAATGACCCCAGTGCCAGCAGCACGGCCCCGGCAGGGCGAGGGGAAGGTCACAGCATGGGCAGAGGCAGCACACCAAACCCAGAGCCCAGCTGCGGGCAGGGCAGGCAGCTCAGCAGGCAGGAGGGCACTCTGAGCTCCTGGGGAGGCACTGCTGCTGCTGCCACCCCTCCAGCTGCAGCTCAGCCCTGGCCCTCACTGCGCTGATATGTTAATTCCTTGGGTGAGATATGCATTAAGTGTCAATATTTATTGTGCAACTTCCCAAGATACCTCAATACTCGACCACGACCTCCCTCAGCACCAGAAATTATGCTACTACATGACTGAGAATGTAGTTTTCAGGGGCTTTTAAAACCTTTTAAATATGCTTAAAGACCATTTTATCATTCACTTTCAGGAACCGAGTCATGGGAATACAACAAAAAATAAAAACAAACTCGAGCTTTTTGTTTAAGGAATCAATTTGAATGTTGTCAGTGCTACTTATGATATAATCTCTGTTTATTTCTACTTTACATATTCTGAAAAACACGAAATATAAGCCTTTAGAATAAAAAGCCACTGAAGAATCAGCATGTGAGTTGTGTTTTAATGGAATATTGTATTTTGGCTGCTTAAGGGAAGCAGAGAATAAAAACTTTGGAGATTCCTTGTTTGACAAAAGGGCGGGCAGAAGTCTCGGGGTGAGGACACCCACCTTCAGCTGCCCCTCCCAGGGCCCCAGCTCCCCAGCAGGGACCCAGCTCTCCCAGTGCACAGCTGACTGGAGAGGGACAGAACTGAGGACAGGAAGGGCCAGGACACAACTCGACTTACTGTACAGAGCACAGGGAATAGAATGTATTGAAAGGCTATTAGATAAACTGGGAAGCTGATAAAGATCACAACCACCACTTCAGATTTCCCCAGTTTAAGCTGTTGCCTATATGAAGGGAAGGCAACTGATTCCTTGCAAAATATTTTGATGCACATGATGAGACAACAAATTGTGATTCTGACTTCTGGTTCAAAACTGAACTTCACAAGTAGGAAATAACATTAAACAAATCTATTTCATTTGGTGCTTCTAAAATTTCTTCCATTATAAATAAAGTAACTGAGAGTGACTAAGCCCTGAAGGGGGGAGAGGTGCTATTTAAGCAAATTGCTGAGAATTTGTTGACAATTGCACGCAGAAGGACTTTGCACTTTTCTGCGGTCCAGCTACTGCAACCAGCCCTGAAATTAAAGCACATTTGTGCACACTCCACAACCTGTGCAAGCAGTGGCCAAAGCACAACCTCTGGTGCTCCCCCTGTGCCCCTGCCCCGGCTGACTCCAAGGATGAGCCTCCACAGCCCGGAGCACAGTCCAGCTGAGCTGAGCTGAGCTGAGCCCAGGGGCACACAGCAACCCTCCTGCAGCCCCAGAGCAGTCCTGGCCACGGCCCCAGGCAGGGACACACACGCTGCTCCAGCTCCTCTCCTTCCACTGCCACCTTGAGCAGAAAACACAAACACCCTGCCTTGAGCAGACTTTGAGACAACATCCAGCACCCCGCAACACTGAGCCACTCTCCTGCACCGCTGCTGCTCGGGGAAAGTGAAATCATTTCCATGTGACATCCCCCGGGCACCCAGGCAGAGCTGCCAGCAGCATGCCCAGGGCACCCCTAACACTTCACTTTCCCAATCAAAGCCGCTTTAACACCAAGTGTGTTACAACAGACCCCAACAGAGCTGCAGGAACTCCAATCACTTCTGACTATCAAGGAGAGCAACAAATAAACAAGGTACTCGCTGCCCAGCCAGCCCTAAGGCACAGCACCAGCAGCACTTCTCCAACAGCTTATGAATATTATATTTCACATATATTCTAAGCATTTGTTTCCTTAGCAAACACGGCAATTCTATCTACTACGACAGCAGCAAATTGTATAACACATTTGCCAGGTCCCAGGGCTAGGCTACAGAATATAGAGAGTCCACAATTATATGCTAATTTTCAACTGAAATTATCCAAAGTGCAACAGAATTCCCTTGCCTTGGCTTCCCTCAGAAGCACAGAGTAAGTTTTAAGCTATAAAATTCCCCCTGTCCAACATTTTCTGCTCCAGAACTTCTCAGAAGGCTAAATAACACATTAATATTCCAATATGGCTACTATGAATTCCAGCACCCCTAAATCATTACCTTAATATTTTAATTTGCTCTAGACCAGTTGCTTGTTAATAAAAGTTTGTTCTACACACCAGCATTTTATTTTGAATTGCATTAAGGCAGAAAGATAGTATTAACAGACTTACAGTTTACCACAGCTAATTGACTAGCAACAGCAAGTTTACAGAAACCAGTATTAAAAAATGACAGATTTTCATAAAGAACAAACCTGCTGCACACCCTCAGAGCAGGGGATGGTGGAGTTACAGTTTACAGAGAGATTCCAAAGAAAGACGCTTCCAACTTGTGTTGCTTTCCCACTCTGCAGATTTCATTAGAAAATGGAGGAGAAGCATGGTGTCATTTTACTGCTCCAGGAGCTGCCTGCCAACTCCTCCTGGAGCAGGGGCCCAGGGACTCGCACTCCCCCTCCAATAAAAAAAATGGCAGCTGCTTGAGTAACTTTAATGCAGATGGAAAACAGCTCCTGCCTGGCGCAAAAGCGGCGCGGAGAGATCAGCTGCTCTGCTGCCCCGCACAAAGAGCAGCGCCAGGCTGGCAGGGAACCGCTGCTTCCCCCGGGAGCTGCAGCTGGAGCTGCAGCTGGAGCTGCCCCCCGAAAAGCGCCCGCTGCGGCTCGCCCCGCATGGCTGGCACGGCTGCGGCGCTGAAGGGCAAGCGGAGCACGTCTGCCTTCCAGGCTGACACACCTAAGATGTAGTGCTAGAATTTTCGTGGTGGAAAAATGGCCGCAGCTGTGAGCTCGGAGCTGCTCTGGAAAATATCTCGTGTTTGCCAAGGCTTTAACCCCTGCAGATCCGCACGGAGGTGAGCGCGCCCTTCCCGCGGAGCTGGCGGCCACAGGCCCATCCCCTGCGTTCTTCCAGGCACCCCCAAGATTTAACAGCTAGCAGGAGAGCTTTTCCAATCAGGAAAAGCACGGTCAGGCAGGCGAAAACCCCGACAAAAGCCAGCAGGGTTTGTGCAGCCGGGCCATTCCGCTTCGCCGACAAGAACAAGCGTAAGAAGTTTCCAAGGTGGGAAATATGAGTCAAAGATTTCAATTCCACACCCAGCTATTTTTAGAGCACTTTCCGTTTCAGTGGGCAATTCAGTTGACTCTGCTCTGCGATGAAAGTGGCACTTTCTGGGCTGCAGCCACAGCCGGGCTGTGCCAGCCCATGGTGCTGCCCGAGCCCCCGCAGCCAGAGCCAGCGCAGCGCTGGGCACTGCCCATCCACCCCTGCCCACGGACACATCCAGCTCTGAGCAAAGGGCACTTCAGCCCTGGAGCACACGCAGAGCCCAGCCCCAGCTGCTCCTGAACCCTTTCCCCAGCCGGGCTCAGCAGCACTGCCCGGGGAGCTCGGCTGCCTGCAGGGCTCTGCACCAGGAAATTTGGGATAAAGGACTGACCTGTCTGTCTCTGAGCCCAGCCCAAGCTGCTCCTGAACCCTTTCCCCCAGCAGCACTGCCCGGGGAGCTCGGCTGCCTGCAGGGCTCTGCACCAGGAAATTTGGGATAAAGGACTGACCTGTCTGACAGCTCTGACTCCGAACCCAGCAGAAGGACATATTCTGCCCTGCTAGAGGGAACACCACAACTGACAATTGTACAGTATTTTCAACAGATAGCAACTCAAGTTATACTTATTTTTTCCTAGAGTAGCTGGTACAGAAGAACTGGGGAGGCACATGATGTGCCAGCTGCTGCACAAACAGATAAACTTTCCACTTAGCAACTAACTACTAGGCTCGCCTCCAACTATCCCAACCTCTCTTCCCTCCTTTAGTAACACCAGCTGGATCAAACCAGGCAGGTCAGACCCCCTGAAACCTGCAGGAATGCCATACGTGCATTTTTAACTGCAGTATTATGGTATTAAAATGCTGCTGGTACCAGAGTTGTTAGCATCTTTCTCATTACTTTAATTCCCAGTTCTGAACAGGAAAACCCCCAGCTCCACGAACTTCCTTGGAAGGTTCTTGTCATTTTACATGAACACTGGGAGCTGCTTCAGCTGGTACAACAGCAATTTCTTCCTTGGCTAAAACAACAGTTTGGAGCTGTCCAAACTACACTTAAAACCAAGAAATACCCTCCCTTCCTACCCCCAGCACTTAACCAGCTTCTTTTCTGAAAGAGGCACATAATTCTGAATTATTTAGAGATCCTATACTCTTGTATTTTATCTTCAGCTCATGCACAGAATAAATTATTTAAGACATTAACGTGATGGAAACTTGGAAACTAATGAAACATTAATTTGCATCCTGAACACAAGGAGGCAAAACTGGTGAAACAAGGCAAGAGCCATGTGCAACACAGGCTTTGGATTTTGTTCCTATAGAAACTGTAGCAAAAAGTTGTGTATCTGCATCTCATGATGCCTTTTCTTCTACAGCACTGCCAGTTTATGTTTCTCTGACAACTCTAAATTCCTGCTGAACTTTATAAAATACCCTTTAAATAATACCATAATTAAGTTGGAACTTAACACTTCCATCAGTGAATGCTAAGCCTCAAAGCAGAAAAAAAATAATAATAAAAAATTTTAATTACTTTGTCCTTCAGAAGAAAGACATTTTCACTCCACGTGAACATTCCCCTGGGTAGCCTCCCAGGCAGAATTCCTGCCCTCCTGGTTCATGCTATTTTTAGCCATTTGCTCGTGCAGCCTTGGCCCTGATGTGGTGCCAGTGCAGCCCAAGCACACGGGTCAAATGGGCACACCAAGTGCTCACTGTCATACAGCAAAGTACCCCAGCACCTTCCTTCTTCACTGTCTTGTCAGACATGTTTTATCACCTCAGAATAAACCCAGACATTTTCATAGTTCTTTAAATCTGGTCTATTATCCTGGAAGCCTTATGGCAGGAGTGTACAGAAGAAAACCAACCCTTAGCCTGTATTCAAACACAATTCCATGCACTGCTTCAAAAAGGGCATGCTAAAAAACAAATGAAGAATATTTATTAACTATAACAGCCTTCCAACAATTCAATTTAATTTATTTTATTTTAAATTGCTGTCCTGTGCCCAAAGACAAACCTGGAACTCCCAGTGGGTTTCAGTGGCCACAGGGGGGGATCCCTGCTCAGCCAGATGCAGCTCAGAGGATGGGGGGACACACACAGCAGCTTCCATCACTGCCAGTGGCTCCAGCAGTGCTGCACTCCCTCCTGCAGCTCCCTCTGCCTCCAGCAATCCCTTTTTCCAAACCAAGCCTCCAGCCTCCCGGGCAGCAGGCAGGACAGATGCCCAGCAGCACGGCTGCCCTCTCTGCCTCCCCTCCTCCTCCCACACCAAAACCCCACCGCTCCTCCTCAATCCAGCTGCTCCTCCCATGTGAGCACACCCAGCAGAGCACACCTGGAAATGCCAGACCAGCTCTGAGTGTGTCCTGAGAGCTGGGAGCAGTGCTGCAGAGCAGCGGGGCAGTGCCTGCTCCCCTCCCGGCACACCCCAGCTGGGTCATCCCTCAGCCACCGCCCTGGCAATGGCACTTGTGTCCTCTGCCAGCCCTTTCTGCTTTTTCCAGCAGGAATTCCATCTCTGCTAAGCAGGACTGGAGCATCTGCCACTGCCCCAGGAAGTGTTAAGTTAAACCAGTGTTCCCAGAAAAAACAGGGCTTCAGCAAGCACTCCTCATGGCCACCTCAGCAGCTACTGTGCACTTCCCAAAGAACAGCTGAGGAGCACAGCTCAAGAGAAAGAGAAAAGAATCTTTTTCCCCTTTGTAGAAGGTGGCTGGGATGGAGATCCATACAAAGCCCACAGACAGGCAGAAAACCACAGTGCTCCCACCTGCCATGACAGCTTTTGGGTACCAGCATCCTGGTCACCCTGCAGGCTGAGCCCTCCACAGGCAGCAGTTAAAACTGGACACATTAATTACTTGTCCATCACGTGTTCCCAACCCCAGCTGCACTTAGAATATGTGTCAATTAAGCTTCAAACAGATCCATTCCATACACAGTTTTCTGAAGTGTTGGTTCACTTTTCAGATGAAGCAAGAAAGGGGAAGAGAAAAAGCAAGGAAGGAACTTCAGGTATTATGTCTATGCCTGGTGCTCTGTAAGTAAGGAAGAATGGAAACCAGGAAGAGCAGCACTCCAATCCCTGGATAAACCCTTTGCTGATACTCTTCTAGGCTTTTGTGATCACTTTGAAAAAGTGCAGCTGAAGTCTCAAGGGTCCCATCTGTCACTTTTGGGAGGAGATTTCAGGTGAAACATTTGATTAAACATATTTAAAACCCCAGAAATAATACACAGAGTAGAACTAACTGTAAAGTAACTTACCTTTGATTTTTTGTTCAATGGCCTAGAACAAGAAAAAAGAAGTGTCAGTGATTTGTGCAGATAAGAGAGAAACCACATGTACACATACCACTTCATAAAGCAACATTAGCTTTTGACTTTCCTCTTTTTAAATGGTTTCAAGTTATTTAATTATCTACTTCAGAAGCCTCTCTCTAACCAACCCAGGCCTATTATTCCTTATGTTTAAAAAGCTGTTTAAATGTTATAGAAGACAAAATTAATTTGAAAGATAACTACATGAAACAGACCAAATTAAACTTGCAAATTAAGATGTTTTAAGTGAGTTAAAAACTGTGCCTGGAAGCAAAGAGCTGCTGCCACTTTTATTGCAGAACAGGGCAGGGAAGGGGGAGTGACCTGGAAATGGAAAAGAATAAGTGAGCAAATGCCAAAGCTTCAAGTCTTTCATTTGCAAGATTCACTGGCTTACACCTGCAACACGGCCCAGATGAGAGATCCATTTGAATAAAAGTTTATCACAGGATAAAACGCCTGGCCTGTGCACACTCAGAGCTTCCTCTGCAGAGTTTGTACTCTGCCCCTGCCCAGCTGTGACCCAGCTCCTCAGCCTGGCTCTGGCCCACGGATGGAGAAAGTGAACTCAGAACTTTTCAGAACACTTTTTGCTGTTTCTGATGACCTACAGCACCTGAAGAGATCCTGGAGGGCTGCTGGCTGCCCTGTGTGCCAAGGTGCTGGTGCCCAAGAGAGCACAATGAACGAGTTCAGGCTGGGCTCCTGCAGACCCCATCAGGGCCTGGGAGGTTTTGCTGGCAAGGCTGTGGCTGGAAACCAAACCAGTCTGTTCCTGGAGCCACAGCCAGCATCAGGCAGTGCAACCAGAACTGCTGAGCAGGCTCACTCTGCTCCTCTGAAATGGACATGGTTAAAAACTGCATTTACCTGCTCCTCTCAAGCTCAGGGTCAATATTTAGAATCAATGGCCATGATGAGGATCTTGTCAGTAAACAGGGACTCTGAAGTATTTACAAGCATTTCTGTGACATTTCCACTCCTAAACATCTTTGCTGCCAATATTTTCTTTTTTATGAAATTTTTATTCCCTACCATAAATTCTCTCATAGCATGTTTCCATACTGAACAATAAGAAGATACATTAAAATAAGGATGCAGCTGAAAGCCACTGCCTTAAAATGGCACTTTCTTATTCTACTAGTAAATACACTAACACTGAGGTGCTTCAAACCTGAGACTGCCTCAGCTGATCATCAGGAAAAAGAAGGGTCGTCCCAGATGAAAATTTAGCTTTCTAAGAAACTACACAGAGCCAATTACAGTGTTCAATATGTCAGTTATCTCAAAATAACTGACAGTACAGCTAAATTTAAACCATTACATTAATAAGAAAACACTAGTTTTTACTAGTGATGAAATAAGACAAGCACAGGGGTTTATTCTCAGTGCTCCACATACCTTTTTTTGAGCAGCTTCCTTCTTCTTCTTGTCTTCTTTTCTCTTTTTCCTTTCTTCCATCAACTGTTCTTCCTCTTCTTGCACTAAATCCCTGAACCACACAGTTTGTAATTAACTCTCCCAAAATACAATCTGTACACACTTAGATTCATTTTAGAACAATTATTTCACAGTGACATAGAGGAACTGGGGAATTTTGCCTCTAATTGGATCCTGTTTCTACAGGGACTGTCACTGTCAGGGCAAGCCACCAGTGACAGGACTTCAAGTGCAGAAGTGGTGGCAAGCTACACGTAAGGAGCTCTTTCTTCCAAAGACTTAGACTCGAATTTGGTTCAAAAGCCGGCAAGTTCAGATGTTATTTAACCTCTGCTGAGCTGCTGGGACTGAGCTCTGGCACACGCCAGCCCGGGGGGCTCCTGCAGGCAGCCCAAGCCCCCCAGGCTGTGCGTGTGCCCCGCTGCCAGGAGCCCAGCGTGGGCACAGCGGGCACAGCGGGGCCGTGCCCCTCATCCCCCAGCCACAAACAAAACTGCAAGCACCAAAAGTGAAAGCAGAACCTGGAACGGTCACTAGCGACACCCATTTGTGCTCAAAGCTGAGCAGGAGCAGCACTGCCCAGCAGGGCTGCCCAAAAACACAAAGCTTCCAAAGCTTTCTGGAGAAAAAGAACTAAATGTCAGTATGGAGCAGTGGCTGCAAGGTTTGTGTCTGCCTGGAAACACTGAGCTGGCTCTGTTTTAGCCCCAAAGCACCCATGAACCTCCAGTTTTGGATAGTCTGTCAGAAGCAATGCAAATTGAATGTATTAGACCACAAGATAGTCCACAGGTACTAAAACTTTAATTACTTTTCTAGATATATAAACAACCAGTTAATTCTACTTTTAACTCAGCTCTAGTCCCTTTCAAGGCAGTGCAGGCATCAGCTTCCACTGACCAAATTCTGGCTTTTAAGATTTTCTAATAACAGAAAGCAAGCATCAGCTACTTCTTTTAAGAAAGAAGGGCTTCTGATGTGCTAAGGTATGCAAAATAATTAGCCAGGAGTGTTATTTCTGAGGGCCCCTGCTCACTGCCAGAGCAATCACAAGCCTTCAAACACAATGTGGCTATTTTGCATTTTATCACAGCCCCATCAGCTGCCTGCAAGATCCACCGAGGACAGTCTCACTGCAAAAGCCACCTTGCATTTACAATTAGGTCTCAAAAATGATTTCATGGACAACTAAGGGGTCAGAGCTACCTAGAGAAACAATTCCAGCTGGCCAGTTCCATCAGGGCAGTCCCTGGTCCCTGTGCAATCCGAGGCAATGATTAAGCTGCAGTGACATCCGTGCACTACAAAGGTGACACCTGAGTCACTCCTGCCCCTCGCTGGCACCCCCTGAGCTGTGGAGCCCCAGGGATGCTGCTGATCCTGACCTCAGCTGGGCTTCCTCTGGGACAGTGCACGTTTCACTGAACTGGAGAACAGCACAGAGGAAAGAGCTCCCGGAGATGCCAGCTCAGACACAGCTCCTTCCACTCAGAGCAGAGCCTCTGCTTTGGGAACTCCGTGCTGGGCTGGGCCTGCAGACTTACAGCATCTCCAACAACCCCAGCAGCCACCAGCACTTGTTTGCTGTAACGAATTTCAGTCTGTCACACGCCAAAACTGCATTAACTGAAAAATCATTCTGCTTTTAGAAGAAAGCTGTAGCACATTCAACAGCAAGCAGAATGCAAAGTAGTATTTTCACAGGAAAAAAAAAAACCCTCATCAATCCTGCTACAGTTACATCAACACAATTACATTTCACTTTGGGAATACAGATGCTAACAACTAACATAGCAATATCTCTGGAATATTCTACCACAGAATCACTGGGTTTTTGTCACAGAGGAACAACAGAACTCCTAAATTCTGACACTGTGTTAATTCAAATTTTATCTTTTCAAGACAAACAGATTTTAGATTACAAAGCAAACTTAGGAGACATAAACTCCCTCTATGATTAGGATCAGAACTCTAGATAAAAACCATCCACCTATAGTTCATTGTAAGTTTTTAAGAGTATTAACTACCATTACAACATCAAATCTCAGAGCAAAACTAACCCAACTGGTACCACTAAGCAGCAACAGCAAAGCCCCTCCTGTCCCTGCCCTTCCCTAAAAACTTAACCCTTAAGTAAGACAGGCCTATTCCCCATCCTCACACACAAACTTAAACCTGAGACAAAAATACACATTTGCCTCCTAAGTCACCAGAGTCTGTGCAGGACAGCTGAATTTCCATTTCTGACAGCTGGAAGCACGAGTCTCCTTTATTCTTCCCAGCACACAAATGCTGGGCCCTCTCACAGCCAGCAAGTGATGGGACTGATGGTGTGGCTCCAGCCTCTGCTGGAACACACAACACGCTCCAGTTCTGACGCTGCTCCATCCACCACCCGGACCCACAGCTCCCTGCTCCAGGGGACACCCAACAGGAATCCGGGCTCGTGCCAACAGCACGAAGCCAGAAAATTAGCAGGTTCCTCTGCTGGGCTTTCCCCCACCCCTGGCAGACTTGATCCCCCGAGCTGGCGTGGCCTCAGAGCCTGCAGCAGCACGCTGGTCCGTGTGCCGGCCGAGGAAAAGGGGAGTGCACAACCAGGACTCTGATTTCCCATCACACACCAACCCTCACCAGAGCACCTGAACGAAAAAAAGGGGAATGCACAACCAGGACTCTGATTTCCCATCACACACCAACCCTCACCAGAGCACCTGGCTGAAAAAAAGGGGAGTGCACAACCAGGACTCTGATTCCCCATCACACACCAGCCCTCACCAGAGCACCTGGCCAAGGAAAAGGGGAATGCACAACCAGGACTCTGATTTCCCATCACACACCCAACGTCCTTCCCCTCCTGTGTAACGGGATTAGCTCGCTCAAGGTTAAATGGCCTCAGCAGAAATGCAAACCATATTTTTCAATTTAGATCAAGGGAAAATAAAACACCCCGGCCATAGGAAATCCACATCGGAGACAGAACAAAGGCCTCCGGTTTCAACAGCTTAACTTGAAAGGTGCTTTATTTTCAAGTGAGGCAAAATGAAAATGGATCTTGATCTCAGGAGAGACTGCACATTTAATGGCTCTGAAGATGGGCAAGGAGACGCTGCTGTTATCTGCATAAATTTAAGCAGACCAAGGGTCAGATAAATATTTACCGTTATTTCTTTAACAGAAAATTTTTGTTCCAATTGTGTACCCCAGCACAATCCTTTGTATACAGGGGGAAAAAACCAACAAACTACTAAAATGCTTTCCTCAATTCAGCTATTAAAAAAAACCAAGAGAAACAAAACAAACTTTTTAGTCTCCTAAGACAGGTTATCAAGACAGCACAAGGCATTTTATTTGTGTATGGCCTGATTTGTTATTGGGCTTCTGAAGTGGAAAAAGCTGTCATGCTCTAACTGCAAACATTTCAGGTAATATTTGTATCAAAACATGCTTCACTTATTACTTTACTTCTTGAAAAAAAAAAGGGTACTATTAATCTTTAATTTCTAAAGCTCCAGCTTAGCATTGTAAAAATACCTGGGCTGAAACAGACATGGTTAACCTTTATTTTTATCTTGCAGAAGAGCAAAATCAAGTTCACCCATATTTCCCCAGGCAGACAGGCTGAGGATGCAGTAATTAATGTTTGTGCAGCTTTGCTATCTTTGCTGTTGCAATTTATCAAAGTGCAACATGTTTTGCCACAATAAAATCTAAATTCCATCACCACACTGAGGAAATGATGGTTGCAAGAATGGTGAGCTCCCATCACTGGAGGGATGAACAGAGGTATGGAGCAAGCACACAAGGAAGAATTACAAGTTATTATACACAGCAGCTTCTGAAACCAACATAAAATTCATAAAATTTCCAGTGATGGACATATTAATTAAAAAAAAAAATCCTTTCTACCATTTGCTCTTCTTCTAGTTATAAATTAACTTGCAGTGCCACAGGTGGAGCACTGCCAGGGAGCTACAGGTAAGTACCAGGGATTGAAAGACCTTTAACAAGTCTGCAAAGACAGCACCACGTGCTCAACTTACAGCTGATCTTCTACACAGACTTTCAAATGCTGCTGACACTGACAAATCTTCTGTATTCTGACCTACCAGTTCCCTCATCTTTCAGTTTTTTGACACAATTACATAAAATTGCCACCGAACATGATTTCAGGGGGTTCTGTAAAAACCAACAGCTAGCTTTCCTACTCACCAGCATTCTACAAAAGCCAATTATAAAATGCATATTTTGATTAAAATGGGATTTCTTCATCAGTGCCATCCACAAAACAGCACACTACACCAAAGGAGCACTCGGAGTTTATGAAACAGACGTGAGTACTTTGAAGTTAACAAAATAATCCAAACAAACCCTGCCAGTGCCTCAGATGGAAAGGCTCTGGCACCTGAACCCACCCAGAGTGTTCCTGGGAGCACAGAGAGCCTCAGGCAGTGAGAACAAAACAAACCCACTCATTTCCAGACGTGTGTGTGTGTGTGTGCGTTCTTCCCAGCTATTAACAGAGAGGAGAGGTGCTGCCAAGCTAAAAACTGGAAAAAAATACTTCAATGAATAATTAATTAGAAAATGTGTATCGGCTACTTTCTTTTTTTGCTTTTAAATACCTCAGGTTGTCAAATTTCCACCCTAAAAGAGAAGGGGCAGAATTCTACCTGCCACGTCTGGCACTGCCCATCACCTGGAATCCACCCAGCTTCCCCACTGCCCCAATACAGAATGAGAAGGATGCTCCCAAACACAAGGACTACAAATGGACCACAATTCTGGAATATCTGTGCTGGTTCTGCCCTCGAGTTTCACCCAAGATGTTCCTTGCTGCACAAGCAGACGAAGGACAGACCTCTTTCCCAAGGAGTTTATCATCCAACTACACGAGAGTCCAGCAGCAGCCATAAACAATCCCTATCTTCCTGTGACAAACAGGAACCAGGAAGGCAGATTAAACTGCTCCTCCACGATCAGCTGCTCGAGCCCAGCAGCAGCACTGCTCCAGGCTGCTGCAGTGCTGCTGCTGCTGCAGAGGCAGCACGGCCTGCACAGGGGCTGCTGCGACCCCCACTCACCGAAGGGACCCTCGGGGACCACCTGGCAGCCCTGCACAGCCTCCAAAGCTGTCTGTGGAGCAAGGGGGGTGTCATTTTACCCAAGTGTCTGCAGAGATCCTGAAAGCGTGAAAAGAGTGTTTTCTCTGCAATGAACTCTTCCCATCTCACAGCAGACATCTCTCCATAAGAAGCTTATCAGGAAAAAGACCCCCAGAAACCCAACAGAAAATCAGATGCTTACTCATCAACAGAAACAACTACATTTCTCCCTGCTTTATGTGTCTCTATCACTGGGCCAGCTCTGTGCTTTCCGTGCAGCAGATAAGAAAAATATCACAGAAATATGGCAGTTATTTTTACATGAAAGCGTAAAAATCAATTGTACAGTAATAACTTTACAGAGCACATGGATGAAAGCTAGAGGTGAGAAGCTTGCTCTCCCAAAACATGGCCAGTCTGCAACCAAGGTGGGCAGAACCACAGGGGAATGGAAGCAATGGAGACTCTGCCCCATGGTTTGCATGCTTGTGAAGCAACAGCCAAACCCCTGGGTTTGGGAACATGATTGTCAACATATTTCAGATATTTACCTTCTCTCAGTTCCACATAAATGAGGCAGGAAAGCCCTGTTTACCAAACAGAATTGAAAAGTTATTGCTTAAATCAGAAGAACTAAATGGTGATTTTTAGCAGTCCTGATTTTAACCAAGTTTAACTCTTAGATTTCCCCAGTTAGCAGCAGACAGCTCTTGTTGTGGCTGATCAGGTGACATTTAATTTGTAACGTGATGCCACAACAGAGTGTGGATGGATTTATGTCAATCACTGCTGCAAGTCATGCACTAAGCTTATTTTTGAGGCCAGGAATATTTGCACAGCACCAGGCAAGTATGAATTTTAGAGAGAACACAGACCATATGAGGATTCCTTTCCAAAAGGCCAGACAAGCCAAATGCTAACCCTGAGTGTAAAACAGGAATCACCCCAATGGGATAAGCAAGCTGCACTGAAAGCTGTAATACTTTTCCTATCACAAACCCACAGTCTAGGCCAATATTCCCAGTAAGATTAAAAAGTGTATTTGCCACCCATTAATTTAAAAGCATAAACTCCAGAAGTGACTTCAGAACATACACAAAACAAAGCCAACATCCCGTGGAGTTCACAGTCTACATCCACACTGTGAAATCTGAGATTAACATAAACTCTAGCACAGGTCTGTGTACCTTCCAGGAAAGGATATTTGCTCTTTTACAGTTCGACTAGGTCACTGCAAATTTAATAAGCCTGTAAATAATGACACTGGGGGAAGAACGAGGGCTATCTGCTGAGCTCTACCCCAGTAAAACAATTAATCAGGTCTATCCAGCACAGGCATGCCATGGTTTATCAGCTGTGTGCTCACACAACAAGAGCTCCCTGGCTAAACATAAACCAGCCAGGGCATTAATGTGAACTTCAAACCAGTTCTGAATCTTTCAAATGAGTAAAACACACTCCTCTGTGTCAGAGAGACATGGGGACCCGTTCCACAGCAGAATTTACTCTCCAAGCACCGAATTTTGGAAGTGCTGTCATTTTCTTTCATTTCCTCTCACTCTCAGCACTGCCTGCCAGCACGACAAGATCTCTGCTAAGGTCATAAAAATGTGAAGATCTCCTGACTTACTACGACTGGCACCAAGTAGTGCTCTGAACTCAGCACTCTGTCACTCTGAATAACAGTTCTGAAATCACTTCTGGCACGGCGACTGCAGCCTGGACGCTGATGGGTTAACAGCAACGTGCCAAAGGTACCTCAGAGGTTCCCAATTATTCCCTGTATTTCAACAACAACGTGGGAAAAATCATTCACCGTTAAGTGCATTACCAAAAAAACAAAAGGAAGCAAAGCAGTTTTCAGTTTTCACAGTCCAACCACAGCTCACCCTGGAAGCTGGAGACTGCTCGGGCACAGGAAAGGAGGAAGAAAGCAGAGCACCAAACCTGAGGGTCTACCAGCTATACTCAGATGGCCCCAGTGAAAATCCCTTTAACAGATCACTAGCAAAAGGCCTTTAAAGGTCTAACTGAAAAAGAACCCCAAAAGGAAGTAGGACAGAAGTTGAAAGCAGAGAATGTAACCCACAGAGCAGATACTTGTGAGAAAGTCACCTGACCAAAACCAAACGGTGCAGAAGAAACAGCTACTTAAATACAAAACCTTATGGCACAGAATTCTTCCTTCAACGTGACTGAACTCCTGAGCTAAGGAGTTAACTCCCCAGCCCATTCTGTTAAGTTCTCATTCTAAAAACTGCACGCAAACAGGAAATTCACCAGCTACCTCTTCATGGCTAAAGAGGCACAGCCAGTGGTTACATGGCAACACGGAGTTTATTCCAGTTCTTGCCACAACTGTCTTGCCTCCAAACAATATTTGGCTGAAGTGTATGAAAGAATCCCAACTCTTCACTCATTTTTCAGGTATTGCTAGGTACTACAACTTAGTACAGAAAAGTTATTTTTCTCTTCAAAAACCTCCCCTGTTAAAGAAACTGTATTAAACATCTGAAGTTGTGAAACAAAAAAAAAAAATCTAAAAAGGTGTTTAGTCTACAGAATTAACTAAACTTGCAGACATTTCCCTATGCAACAGAGAACGTTTTCAAATTCAGAGGGTTTTTTTTTTTTTATCCGTACAATTAACAAGAGATTAAAGCTCCCGATAAAGCCCACAACTACTCCTAGCCCTAGGCCACCTTTCCATCCAAATTGTGGGAGGGAATTTAAATGAGTCTCTTACCTGCTTAGTTTTCTTTCGACTTCTTTGGTAGCTTTAGCTTCCAATTCTCTGCAACAGAAAGTGGTATTGGTTTCCATGTCAACAGCAATGCAGCAGGAAAATAAAACTGGCGCGGGTCAGGATGCACGGGGAGCTCCAGGCGGGGTCGGTCAGGAGGGATGGGGAGAGCACGGATGGCCGGGGACCAGCGGCGGGCGTCCCCGGGGCGGCGAGGGGAGCGGGCACAGCTGCCGGTGCCGGACAGCGCCGGTGTGTCCCGGAGCACCCGTGTCCCAGAGCATCCGTGTCCCCGGAGCATCCGTGTCCCCGGAGCATCCGTGTCCCCGGAGCATCCGTATCCCAGAGCATCCGTGTCCCAGAGCACCCGTGTCCCAGAGCATCCGTGTCCCCGGAGCATCCGTGTCCCCGGAGCATCCGTGTCCCCGGAGCATCCGTGTCCCAGAGCATCCGTGTCCCAGAGCATCCGTGTCCCCGGAGCATCCGTGTCCCCACACCCGCCGGCCCGCCCGCGCCCGGAGCCCCACACCCACCCCGCGCGCCCTGCCCGCACTTCACCGCCTCAAGGACTTCAAGGAAAATGATTCTGCTGCATCACTTCAGCCGCCAGCGCGGTGCCAGCGCGGCTCGAGCGCGGCACCGGGACGCTCCGTGCCGCACCGGCGGCCCCGGGCGCTGCCGGCCCCGCAGAGCGAACTCCGAGCTGGGGAGGGCACGGCTCGGCCCGCGGCGGGGGGAACGGCACACGGCGCTCCGGGCGGAGGCCGCGGCCCCTCCGGGCGGCCCCTCGGCCGGCGGCGCTCCCGCGGGGAGCCCGAGCCCGATC
>NW_024510544.1:707573-765647 GCF_017590135.1 Pyrgilauda ruficollis | reverse complement strand
GGGGCTGCCCCGCCGCCCGGCCCTTCCCCCGCCCGGCCCGGCGCGGCGCCGCCCGCCCGCCCCGGTACCTCATGTATGTAAAGTGCTCGGAGTCCGTCCCGGAGGCTGCGGCGCGGGCCCGGCGCGGCCGGCGGCTCTAGGCGGGCTGAGCCCGGCGCTGCGGAGCGGGAGGGCCCGGCAGCTGCAGCCGCAGCTCCGCCGCCATTTCCTGCCGCCGCCGCCCGCCCGCCCCGCGCGCAGGAAGCGAACCCGCCCCGGCCGCGCTTCCGGGGCGCCGGCACGGGGGGAGCGGGGCCGGGAGCGGGGGAGCGGGGGAGCGGAGCGGGGCCGGGAACGGGGCAGGGAACGGGACCCAGGAGCGGGGCTCCCCGGCATGCAGGGAGCGGGACCCCGAGCCCGTCCCGGGCCGCTCCTCGGGGCTGGGGGCACGGGAGCCTCGGGCCGGGTCCCGTCCGGGTCTCGGGTCACGGAATCATCCCTTGGGCTGTGCCAGGGAGGGTCAGGCTGGAGATGAGGACAGGTTCTGGCCCAGAGGTGCTGGCACTGCCCCGAGCTCCCCGGAGCTCCGGGAGCCTTTGGCCAGGGGATGCCAGGGTGGGGTTGCTGGGGTGTTCTCTGCACGGCCAGGAGTTGGGCTGCATGTCCCTGTGGGTCCCTTCCAGCTCAGGAGACTCTTTAGTCTGTGATCAAGGCTGGAAGAGACCTTTGTGATCATCCAGTCCAGCCTTCCAGCAGCACTGCCACCGTAACCCCTACACCCCAAAACGACATCACCACTGCCACATCAGATGCCTCTCAAACACTCCAGGGATGGGGACTCCACCACCTCCCTGGGCAGCCCCTTCCAAAGCCTGACCAGCTGAAACGTGAAAAAACAATTTCTAATGTCTAATCTGAGCCTGCCGTGTCTCAGCTTAAGGCCATGTGCTCTTGTCCTCCCTCTGCAGCACGGTGGAGGGGATGAACCCCACCTCAGCACACCCTCGAGGCTGGGGAGCAGTGGGGTCCCACACACCGATGCAGTGTTTATTTATCCCGGTCACACACAGGAATTCCAGGCGCTGTCTCATCAAGCAGAACACGGTTGTTCCCCAGGTGATGCAGGACAAGGCACAGATGGACATAACATCCATTTCCATCCCTGTGTGGGGCAGCTCCCCCAGGGTGAGCCTGGGGCATCAGTAACTGGCAGATAAAAGGAGTTAATGTCTAAATAACCACACAGATATTTCTCTAAACCTTCCACTGACTCTGTTGGGTTGAGGGAGAGAATAGAAGAGTCCCCAGCATGGCAAACTTGGTGAGAGATCGATGTATGTGAACATGGGGCTTAATCCAAAACACACAGAGAAACTTCAAATACAGCGAGTGAGGAGTGAGCCACGCTCTGTTACTGCACGAGGCTTCAGTAACAATATCACAGAAATTAGAAACATCAGACCAAAGGGCTGATAATGGATTGGAATTGAGAGCGGTAATGTCAGAGCACACAAAACTGAGAGTGGACAAGAATTCCCAGTGAATGGTTCTGCAGCTGACAAGCACTCCCAACCAAGGTTTTGTTGCCATGGGGAAGTTCTCGCTCTCTCCCAGGCTCCAGCTGCACATTGGCAGCAGCATTTTCCAGCCCAGTTTTTGGCCTGTACCGTTCTTACCAATGCTGGTGAGAAGAGGAATGCTGTTTGATCCCTCTGTGAGACAAACGGGTGCCCTGGGCACACGAGCCTTATCCCTGGAGATCTGCTGCAGCATCCCCTGTCCTGGCAGCATGAGCAAAGTACAGCGCTTTTCAGCTGGAGAAGATCCTCCAGCATGAGAGGCAAGGTTTCTGACAATGCAGAGTAGCCAGCGAGGGTATTTTTGTCCTTAGAGGCTCAGTAATGCAGAGTGCATCGCTGTGAGCTGAACAGGCACAGCCCTGAAGCGGCAGTTTGAAATCAGCTCCTCAGTGTCTTGTAATAACTTGTAAGTTAATCTGGTCTTGTTTATTTTTCTTCATGTGAAAAAGTTTGGACTGTCATGTAATTGTGTGTAACTGAAAGCCATTATTTCCTGAAGTGTGACTCAGCTCTCTCTCGCTGTTCCATTCACAGCAGCCCTGTTTCATGTCTCTTTGGAGGCACTACACGTGGTGTAGGAGGGCTGCTGTTAAGTCTGTCCTCAGTTGGGAAGGCTGATGAATTCATTATGTACTCCTGTTATGTCAGTTTATTAACTGTATTGTGCCACTGTCAATAAAATTCATAGTCAAGGTCTGCAGCTTGCTTTATTATTTTAGATTGTTCTCTAATGTTACTTATGCACGTGCTCCTAGCAACTAGACTGCTGCAGCAGTGGCTTTCTTTCTGCATGTAAGTGCTGCAGCAGGGTCTGCACCATCAGCAAAGCCTCTGCAGGAACCAGCCCTCCATCACTTACCCCGTCATCTCCTCCTTGCATCAGCCTCATGATCTCACCTCTCACCCTCACAAGCAGCGCTTTGCTCAGTTCTGACACGTATGAAACTGGTGAATTCCTAGAAGCACCAGGGAAATCCAGGAATCCTCAAACAGGAAGAATGTTTTCTTCCAGAAGAAGCAGCAGATTGAGCTTCACCCAGCAGCAGCCCATCATCCAAAGCAGTGGTACTGGGTGCTGGCTGGAAGCAGCACTCAGGTGTCAGCCACTCCTGGTCTCAGCCTTAATAGGTGCTGAGCGTAGAGTTATTTGGGGGAGGACTTTCTCTCCTGTTTACTACAGTTCTTTGGTTTGTGCTTTGTCCCTTGGTGCTCTCTGATGCTTGGACCTCTGGACTTCTTTGCCAAGGACCCAGATTCAGATTCTGCCAGCAAAGAGACAGCAAAACACCTCTGTGCTTAAAATGATGCTCATAAGCAGCTGGCTTGGGAGCTGCTTTCAGCCTGAAGGGTAGACGAATCCTTAGCCCACATCTGTGACACATCCGTGCTTCTCTTCCTCATGGGATCCCTGCCCCAGGACCCCCTGTGCTCCTGTGGGAAGGAGCACTGGGGAAATGTGTGCAGGGAGGAACCAGCTCGTGTTCCCACCGTGCTCCCTCCTCATGCCCTGCCCTGAGCTGGGTTTGCACGGCTCTGTGGCACTCGGGCCACACATGGCACTAGAAACCAGGAATCATGGAAAGAACTCCTCCAGGGCAAAGGGCCGGCCTCACTCAGGCAGCTGCCAGGGCTGGAGCCGTGCGGTTACACTTTCACCACTCGGCAAACATGCCCTCGTGGGCACTGATCCCCAAATATCCTCTCCCAGCAACAGCAGCCACCTGCACCCTGCCAGCCTGGCACACACACGGGTCCTCCCATCGTCACATCCCCGTTCACTTTTTAATTAGGATTTTCATATCATCAGAGCAAGAGGGAGGCAGAGAAATGCACTGCCTGAGCACAGTTAAGGAGAGCTGGCGCCATTTCAGCGTTCCCATCCCCTCCGCCCTTCCCCTTCAGCTGCAGTTTGCTCTCGAGGCAAGGCAAGCCGACATGTTAGAAAATACTTTCTGCCTCACGTCTGGGGAAAACAGAGCTGGGGCTGTCTCAGGAGAAGCTCGGGCCTGGGGACGGGGGGGATTTGCCATCAGTAACTCGCAGCCATTCAGCATCGTCACAGAGCGGAGCCGCTGTCAGCGGCAAAACAGATTGTTTTCAAAATTGCTCTCGACTTAAATAATCTAAATGAGCTGATTTGACAGACAAGGGAGAACAGTCTCCTCGTCAGTGTGGTGCTCTGTGTTCCTCTGCAAGGAGGCTCCTTTCTTTTTCATTGTAGACGCTTTATTTAAGGATTTAAAAATAGCCCAGGCGACAGCAAGAGGTGGCAACATAAAGGTACTGAACAGGCAGCACTTCCTGATAAAACAATCCCTGCCCCAGAGCCTGTCAGTGCAGTCAGCTGGGCTGTGTGGTAGAGGGGAACATCTGGGGCTCTGAGGATCCTTAATTAGGAGAAAAACCCACAAATTACATAACTGGAAGTTGGTAGCAGAAAGCGTTGGGCTTGCCTTCCAATGAGCCCTGCAAGCAGCTGGAAACAGACCTGCAAAGCAAGGAACAGCACCCCGAGCTGAGGCTGGGGCTTGCACAGCTGGGTTTGTTTCGGGGGCTGCAGCAGCAGCAAGCAGCCATCAGTTTGTGCCCTGGAGAACATTCCTGCCTTCCTCCGGCCCCGCAGCCTTGGCAGCACTCAGAGCGACCAGAGCAGGGCAGAGCAGGCACTTGGGGTTATTAAATGAGGATTTAATCCTGCCCTTCAGATCAGAAAAGAAAATTATCAAAGATGAAGGATTTCCCTGTGTTTTAAAGGCAGTCCAACTTGCATTCCCTGAGCTTTGGGCAGGCTGCCAACTGCAAAATGGAATCGCTGAGCCTGGATTTCGCTCTGCATCCAGCCAATTACGGCAGCCTCGCTTGGAAGTGGTGCAGTACAGGAGACTGACAAGATCCAATCTTTATTTATTTACCAGGGCTGCATTGCACTTCCAAAGGGAATCAGCGCTGGGCTCACTGCAGCCCTCCCAGGCCCCATGCTCTGCCCAGGTGCCAGGGAATGGCCCAGTCCAGAGCCCTCCTGGGGTGTCCCCCAGCCCCAAAGGCTCCCCTCGAGGTGCTGCCACAGCAGTGGGTCCAGCCACCCTGGGCATCACCTGCCCCGTGGGTGGCTCAGCTGATTTGCCCACGTGAAGCCTGCTGGCTCTGCACGTGCTGGACTCCCTTCCACAGGCACGGCTCTTTCTAGCTTGTTTCTGGGTTTTTGCTAACCGAAAATACAATTTCAAAAAATAGTGGGGCATTTTTGGAGAGCCCACAGAGCTACAAACCAGCAGCCAGAAGACACAAGGGATGCATGCAGGGAGAAGTGCTTCCCCTCCTGTTTGTGCCCCCCAGTCCCAGCTGTTTGTGCTGGGCTCCTGCAAACACTGATGCTCACAGAGGAAACAGCTTCCCCCGTCTTCAACCCAGCCACATCCACAGCAGAGCTCACCCGTCCTCGGGACTGATCTGGGCTGCTGAATTGGTGAGAGAAATTCCCCAGAGAAATGCCGGAGCCCCGGGAGAGGAGGGGATGGCCCGGAGCCCCGGGAGAGGAGGGGATGGCCCGGAGCCCGGGAGAGGAGGGGATGGCCCGGAGGGGCCGGTCCCGCAGGGCTGGGCAGGGGCTGCGGGCAGCGCTCCCCTGCCCGGGCTGCCCACCCTGCCCCGTGTGACAGCATGAGCCCTTCCTGATCCATGCTCATCAATCACCTCGCTCACAGCTGCCCTTTCCCAGCACAGATTTCACCTGTTTCCCTTGCACTTCACTGAAATGGCACAAACAATCCCTGCTCTGTCGCAGAGCAGCTCTTTTTGTGCCAGCAGTGTGCTCCGGTTTGGGCTTCAGAGAGCGATTAGTCTGCTGGGTTTCCTAATTATGGAGAATAAAATGGGGCCAGGACACACTTTATTGAGCAGCACCACAGACCACAGCAAGAGCTCTGGCACTTTTTACCTCCTGGGACTGTCTCCAGGTGGGGAAGTGTCCTCATGCAAAGTCATGTCGGTGCTACCAGGGTGGTTCTTCCGTGCCTGAGGCACAGCTGGCACCTGCCCTGGTCTTTCTGTGGGACCCTGAACTCCTGAGATCCCGATTCTCCCAGTGGTCCCAGCACTCCCAGTTCTCCCAGTGGTCCCAGGTGCAGGCACTGTGATGGTTACATCTCACCACAACCATCACTGAGGAGAGTGTCTGAGGCTCAGCACCGTGAGAGGTCCCTGCAGTGAGACCCTGGGGAGCAGCCCCCCGTGCCTGCTCCAGCCCTGCTTGGCACACTCAGGCTCTGAGCGATGTGGCCCAAGGCTGGAGGAGTTCCTGTCCCAGCCTCTCCCCAGAGCAGCAGGGCAGCACAAACTGCTGGATAAACTGCCCCAGCGCTGGCTGCCCAGCTCCTGCTGCCCTCCCAGGTGTCTGTTTCAGGGACAGCTTCTCCTGGAGACTTTTTTGTTCTGGGCAAGGCTGACACACAGCTGCTGCTTCTGCCCTTAACAAAGTATTCCCTGTCATCCTGCTATCCTCTCATTCCCTCCTGCCTCACTCCATGCTCTGAGGGTTGTAGGGATGCCCTGGGGAGCACCAGGACCTCAGCAATGACACTTCACAGCCTCTTTTTGTGTCCCTTCCTGGCTGCCTCGCTGTGCCCTGGGGAAGATCCACAGGGACCCGAGTGCCTGCAAACCAGAGCCCTCACAAACCCTCAAAAGTACACCTGTGGATGCATGCACGTACTTTTGCATCCATCTCTGCACACCTGAGCAGCTGTGTAACACCATCCCTTCTTCAGAGCCTTGAACCCCCTGGGAGCAAGGACGGATATTACAATTAATGGATGTTACAATTACACTGTCCAGCAAGCTGCCTCTGCCCTGTCTCTGGCAGAGCTGGCAGTCACAGAGGAGACAGGCAGCAGGCTGGGCAGGACCCCAGCTTGGGCTTGCAGTTCACCCCAAGCACTTTTTCCTCTGCCGGGGGCTGGAATCTTCACTCTATCTCAGTTCAGCAGGTCTGGCTGCCCCGAGCCTCGAGGACAGGGCTGAAAACGGCACCTCTGACTGTGCAAGGGAACGTCGGCTGTGCCTGGGGAGGGGGAGAGGAGGAAATCGCCTGCCCCCCCGTGCTCCTGGCCGTTCTCCTGCCCTCTGCTCTGCGGCCGCACCAGCTCCGCTGAGGCAGCGCGGCTGGGGGAGGAGGCGAGCGGGGAAACACAGCGTTCTCACCCGGACTGCATCCCACGGATTTCTGAGCAGCTACTGCGCCGATAAAACAAAGGCTGCTTTGAAATGGATGCCTGGCCTGGCCGGCTGCCAGCGCCAGGCGGGAGACAAAGGCTGGGAGTACAAACGCAGCGCTGGAAGCGGCGAGCCGAGGATGCTCTGCGGCACGGAGAGCGCGTCGCCATGGAGACACGGGCCGGGAGGGAGCACCCGCGCCGGGATGGACCGGGAGCCTCGGGAGCCAGGCACAGCCGAGCTGAGAGGCACCGCAGGACCAGTGCCCTGAGCCCGGCAGAGAGGCTGGAGCAGGAGCTGCCTCTGTGTCACCCCAGGCCTGGCCTGACAAGGGGCATGAATGGCACCTGTCAAGCAGGCAGTGGAAATGAGGGGGGATCCATGGAGGAATTCTCTTTTCCCCCTTATTTCATCGATGCAAAAGTTGTCTAGGGGGGAAATGTTGCTTTAATGAGTTCATGCAGGGGGCACAAAGCCCTGGGCTGGGCTGGGCAATGGCACAGACAGAGCAAACCACCCCACACACCCCCGAGATCACAGATCCCCTGCAGAGGGATGCAACAGCCCTGTGCAGAGTTATGTCATGGAAGGCTGGTGGTGCTGAGCAGATTGGTGTGCCTGATCGTGCTGCAGGGTGATTTATCACTCGGGGAGCAGGAGCTGCTCCTGGGCCTGTCCAGAGGGCTCTCGTGCCCTGCCAGATGCAGCTGAGCACCCCAGGGAGCTCCTGGGCTTCCCAGCGTGGCCTGGGAGAGCACCTTGCCCTCCCCTTCGGCCTGCCCACATGGGGCAGGGGCTCAGCCAGGGCACTGTGCCCTGACGTGGGGCATGCCAGGGCCAGCCTGAGCTCACAGGCAGCCCCACGGAGCAGCCACCAGCACAGCTCCCGTGACAGCAGCGTCCCAGGCAGGGGTGACCCTGCACATCACCACGGCCTGTGCAGACCCTGGGGACACCCCTCCACCTCTGGGGTCTTGGAAGGGAACAGGAACACCTGTCCCATGTGCCATCCATGAAGCTGAAGCCCCTGTGGCTTTGCAGAGCAGAGAGGGAAGCAAACCATCATTTTATAAACCAAGGGAGACACTCAGGTGCTGCCACAGCGAGGGCTGTGCCAACAGCCAGAAAGACAGATTGGACACAGCAGAGCTCACTGTCAGCACACACAAATAATGAATGCAGGGTAAGAATCCCCAGGGAGGCACTTTTCTAATAAATGATGTTTTGATGTACAGTTTAACAAGTTGTCCCAAGCCATCACATCCTGAGGTAGGGAAAGGGAACCCATAACCTGCCCCGCCAGTTCTGAAGAGGGTCAGGAGGCAGAAACACAGCTGTAAGGAAGGTGATGAGGACATTTTCTGTGCTTGCAGACTGACCACCAGAATTCCTTGTTGGCTTCACCACTGATGAAAATCACCAGTGAGTTTCCTGTCTTCAACACTGAATGGTGAATGCTCCCACACCCAGCCCCACGCTCTGTCTGCTCCTGCCCCACGGGCTCTGCAGCACAGGGAGGAGCAGCAACAAAGCCCAGCAAAGGGAGGGCACAGCAGAGCTGTACTGAAACCCTCCCGGCAGGCTGGCATCGCCAGGTGGGTGTTTTTCCGTGAAAGTTGAGCTCTGCTTCCTCTGCAGAGTGCTGGAGGTCCCCACCCTTTCCAGGGGGTGGCTGTGACTGCTCTGGCTCTGACACAGAGCCCTGTCCCCACCAAATCAATTACCAAACACCTGATCCTGCCCTCTCAGCAGCAGCTTGTGATCAGCCACCCCTGGGTCTCACTTGTTCTTGTGAGCAACTAAAACTTAATTTATCTTATTTTAATTAAAGCCAAAAAATTGCAGTAGCCTTTGCTTTCTCTCTTTGCTTTGCAGAGGAAAAATAAGCCAGAAGGATAAAGGGACAAGCAGGAGAGAAAAGGCTTTGAGACAAACATGCACCAGCTCCGTTGGCTTTTATTTTATGTGTAGCCCTTTTTTTAAAAAGAAATAATTACGTTTCAAAACCTCCTTTCCCTGTTCTGAGCACTGCCTCTTTCCACATTAATGCTATTTGCATGCGCCATCTCCTCCCACCCTTCAATAATTCAAGCCTTCATTTTTTATTCACTCAGTTGTCAGATTCATTTACATATCATATGTCTATATTTAACACTGACTTTGCTCCCCTGTTTTTTTTTTTTTTTTTTTAAACAGGAAATAGATTTCCCTTCTGATTTAGCCACGTCTGGGGCAGGGCTGGCTGGGGGGATCAGGAGGTGCCGTGGGGATTGCCGGGGTGCTGAGGTCTCCTTTGGTGGCTGCAGCAGGGCTGGCAGGGGCTCGGCAGCCACCTGGCCAAGCCCTCGCTCCATCAGCTCCAGGGAGCCCAAAGTGTGGCCTCCTCCCACATGTGCTCCCCTCCTCATCCTCCTCTTCTCCTCATCCTCCTCTTCTCTTCATCCTCCCCTCCTCATCCTCCTCTTCTCCTCATCCTCCTCTTCTCTTCATCCTCTTCATCCTCCCCTCCACAACCCTCCCCCCCCCCTCATCCTCCTCCCACGTGCTCCCCTCCTCATCCTCCTCTTCTCCTCATCCTCCTCCCATGTCCTCCCCTCTTCATCCTCCTCTTCTCATCCTCCTCATCCTCCTCCCACGTGCTCCCCTCCTCTTCTCCTCATCCTCCTCCCACATGTGCTCCCCTCCTCATCCTCCTCCCCTCCTCATCCTCCTCCCACGCCCATGGAGAGAGCTCAGCCGGGGCCAGGCTGGCAGGGGATGGCTCCAGGCTCCCCTGCAGTCCTGGCTGTGATTTGACAGCTCTGCCTTCGTTAACAGAGCGAGGCAAGGGCGAGATTGCCGTCAGCCCTGGCTGTGGCCGTGGCAGGAGTGTCCTGTGCACCGGTGCCCCTCAGGCACCTCTGCCCTAACCCTGCCCAGAAACCAAGGGAAATCACCCAGTAAAGCTTCAGCTGGCACTGGAGCCTTCCACAGCACAGCACCTGGCACCTCCTTGTGCCAGTGGCTGTGCCAGGGTGGCATCAGCCCCCGCTGAGCCCTGGGAGCAGGCTTTGCCCAGCAGCCACCACCCGGCCCTGGAGCCAGGGGACAGAGGGGACAGAGGGGACAGCAGGGGACACAAGGTTTTAGCTGCAGGAGCCCAGGATGGAGAACAAGCACACAGCAGCACCTGGCAGTGGTGCAGGGACCAGCTGGCATGAGGGACACCCCTGCAGTGCCAGGCTGGAGAAGCCTGTGCCAGGGCCTGCTGTGCCCCACAGTTCCGTGGGAGCGAAGGGTTACAGACGTTCCACACGGGTGGGAGCGAGGAAAAGAAATGGCATTAAAGGCAATTTGAGGAGAGAACGTGAATGAGAAAGGGGCACGTCACAGAGCCAGTCACTGAGGACAGGCTCAGATCCCCCTCCCTCATTCCCCACATTACTAGAAAAAACAGTGAACTGATCTCAGACAAATGAACCCTCTGGACCCAATTGTTCAAGTTAATGAGCTCCTCCTGCAGCACTTTCCCCGCACGGAGACTCCCAGCACCTTCTCTCTGCCGCAGCTCCTGATGAGCAGAGCCACCCCCATCCACCCCGGTGAGCAGAGAGGAGGGGGCGACCCCCGGGGCAGCACGGAGCCCCGGCCCTGCCCCAGGGACCCGCAGCGGTCCCGGAGCCGCCGAGGGCCGGGGAGGCTTTGCCCGGGCTGGGGGAGCTGTGCCAAGGCTGCTCCGGGGCCGGAGCCTGCATTTTAAACGGATGGCTTGAACGCCCCGAGGGTTCGGAGGAGCTGCTTCCCAGGAGCACCGGTGGCTCATCCGGCACATTCCCGGCTCATTCCCAGCACATTCCCGGCTCATTCCCGGCTCATTCCCAGCACATTCCCAGCGCATTCCCGGCTCATTCCCAGCGCATTCCCAGCTCGTTCCCAGCGCATTCCCGGCTCATTCCCAGCACATTCCCAACTCTTTCCCAGCGCATTTCCAGCTCATTCCCAGCACATTCCCAACTCATTCCCAGCTCATCCCCAGCTCATCCCCAGCGCATTCCCAGCTCATTCCCAGCTCATTCCCAGCTCATCCCCAGCACATTCCCAGCACATCTCGTCTCTGCCAGCCTGCCAGCATCAGCCTCCAGCTGGACTGGACTTTGCCAGGTTCGAAATAATCTCTCGTTCCGGGAGGAAATTGCTTCCCTTGCTGCCAGGAACACGGTTGCAGTCCTGGCTGGAAGGTTTCCGAGGGCGCTCCGTTAGAATTGTCCCTGTCACTCGTCCTCGCCCGGCGGGACGGGCTCCGGCACCAGCTCCCCCCTGTAAGGCTTAAATTAACAGGGAAGTTTTGGCAAATTGGAGACTAATTTCCTCTTGGGAACAGATCATTAAATTACAGAATACTAATGAAAATTTACAGCATCTGGAGAGAGGGTGGAGGGAGGGGCAGGGGGAGCACTTTGTCGGAATTTCCCCTTTTTTCCTGGAAAAAAGGAAGTGCAGGGCCCAGCGCTGGGGCTGAGAGCAGGGGACACATGCAGGGGGCTGGCAGGGTGGGAGCGAGCACGGGGAAGGGGCAGCGAGGCCAGAGCAGCCCTGCTGCAGCCCCCGGGCCCCGAGGGATGGGGCAGGGGATGAGACCCCTCCATGCTCCGGTGCTAGCGCTGGGGGCTCGGCTCCCCCGGCTCTGAGGGTGGGGGTCCGTGCCCCCGCCGTGCCCACCGCCCCTCCGGGGCTGGTGCAGCCGTGCCCACCGCCCTGGCTGCCCCGGGCTGCGCGGGGAGCAGTAGCCGCGACTTTTCCAGCCCAATTTCCTCGGAGCGCTGGGAGGGCAGCGGCAGGAGCTGCCTTTGGGGAGGGGGCGCTGGGGGGCTCAGAGTGAGGAAATGCAGATTTTTTTATTGCTTTGACCATACATAATTTAAATATTCAAAACTACTGTGGAATTCATTGAATTATACATGAATTTCCCGCGCAGCATTTTTGTAAATCTTGAAAGGCAGTAACGTTTTTTGGTTTTTTTTGTTTTTTTTTTTTTTTTTTTTCCTTTCAAAACCTTGGCTAACCCTAAATTTATTTGTTTTAAATTTTTTAGAAATCCAGATCAATCTCGTCCAAAATCACCTTGAGGACGTCACCTGCGCTGCTGGGTGGCCCCGTGGTGATGTGTCATTGTTTTATGGCAGTGTTTGGGCCAGCCCGGCACGCTGGGAGATCTCTGAGCTCCCTCCCAGGAGGTTTCCCAGCCCTATAAAGCTCCCTGGGCAGCAAGCAAGAGGCTGGAAGAGAAGCAGGGACCCCGTCTGCAGCCTCTCCCCGGCCAGCTCATTCCTCATTATCCTTCCCTACCCTTTTAATTTCTCTCTAAACTCAACCAGCTATTGCCGTTCAAACTGAAATAATTAATTGGAACAAAATTGCCACTGTAGGAGAAAAGAATGATTAAACCCATCCAGCGGACAATGGGGCAATCACAGCCTAAGCAGCTAATTACGGGGATGCGGGATAATCACCGGGCCCTGGGCGAGCCGGGAGCAGCGCTGGGCTCGGCTCAGCTCCGGGAGCAAAGGCAGGACAGAAACCGAGGGAAAGGCTCCTGGGGAGGGAATTCCCGGTGCGCTGGGGCAGCAGGAGAGCGGGGCACGGCACGGCCCGGCACGGCCCGGCACAGCTCCGCACAGCCCGGCAGGGCCCGGCACAGCTCTGCTCGGCCCGGCACGGCATGGCACAGCCCTGCATGGCCCGGCCCAGCCCGGCACGGCTCTGCACGGCCCCCACACAGCCCCGCAGGCGCGGCTCGCACTCACAGGCGTGGGCACAGGGGGTCCGTGTGCCGCACACGGGGGGCACACGGGGGGCACCCCAGGATCCGTGGGGGGCACCCCAGGATCCGTGTGCCGCACACAGGGGGCACAGGGGGTCCGTGTACCGCACACGGGGGGCACAGCACGGTCCCTGTACCCACGGCCACCCGTGAGGCTCCACCGGGAGCCACGGCGTCAGGAGGTTGGGGCGAGCCCGCGGCCACCACCGAGGCTTGTGCCGGGGGACAGTGAGGGACACGAGCGCCCCGGGGGTTCTCTGCTGTCCCTGCAGCAAAGGGGGATCTTGGCCCGGGGACATCGCTCAGAGCAGGGCTGGGACAGGGGACGGGAGGAAGAGCTGTGCTGGGACCCAGGGGTGAGGGACAGACCCGGACAGGAGGGGAGAGGAACACCTGCAGCATCACATGGGGACGGGGAACGCGCCTGAGCCCTGGCTGCAGGACACCAGGCCCCGGGCCCTTCCCGAAATCCCAGGGTTTTGCAGCTCTGCTTTGGGCCCAGAGGGTGGGCTGTGGGGCAGGGTCAGCTCCCCCCACACCCGCGGAAACCTGGGGCAATGGCGAGGTCAACACACCCCCTCAGTGGCCAAAGGGATGCCACAGCCTTCTCCAGATGTCACAGCAGCAGGAAAACCAGGGGCCAGTCCCTTTCCTGAGCCTTGCCAGACTCACAGGGGAGCCCAGGGACCACCGTGGCTCCCTCCCTGCCCACATTAAAGCAACATTCAGCTCCCAGTCAGGGGCCTGGGACTTTCCTTAATGAAGATGTTTTTCATCTCCCGAGCTCAGTGAGGGCGAGCTCAGAGCAGTGTGAAATTGGCAGCGGTCACAGTGTGCACGGAGCTTCCCCAGGTGCGGCACGGGGAGCTCCTGCTGCCCTGAGCACACAAAGCCCCGACAGCCCGAGGCTCTGCAGCAGCAGCTCCTTGTCTCAGGGATTTTTAACTGTGGCTGGAGCCCAAAGTGCTGCTGGATGTGCTCAGAGGGGCTCTGATGCTGGGGAAGCCAGGACTGCCCCTCACCCTGTGTTCTGCTCTTCCTGCCGCAGGGATAACTTGGTGATGGGGAAATTAGAGCTCAGGGTCTGTGAGATCAGTGGGAGGACAGGGCAGCTCCCACCACCAGCACAGAGGTTTGTGTGACTGCCAGGCCTAAGTGGCGTGGAAGGCACAAACCATCAAAATCACACCCGCAACAGGGAGGGGGAAAGCAGCCAGAGCAAACCCAGAGCACGTGCACCCACAGAGCAACCACTGGAAGAGTGAGCAGCTGCCTTACTGTTCCCAGTCTTCTGGCACCGGAGGGTGGGAGACTCGTCTTGGCACTTAGAGAGTGACAGCTCTTCTCTGACCTTTATGGAGACAAAAGACAGAGAGGGTTCAGCTCCCCTGCCGCGCTCTGGGGGCCGGGGCAGGGCCAAGGACAGGATCATCTCCACGGGAAACCAGCAGAGCTGAGCTCTGCAGGCAGCACCACGTGTGCCAGCTCTGGGGATGCTGGGCTGGGCACCCCACTCTGCCCAGGCCCTGCTGCTGGCACAGGGAGCACACAGGTCAGGCTGCCAGGGAGGCTGAAGCCCTGATGCTGAGCAAACCTGGCAAGCTGAGGAGGCTTCTGCCAAAAAAAAAAGGTTTTCTCTGAATGTTTTCACAGTGTGGCTAAGCTGCAGACGCCGTGCTCTGTGTCCACCCTGCAGACTGGCAGCGGGTGTTGGGATATCACCCGGGGTGGGTCCAGCCCTCCCTCCCGTGCCCCCGAGGGGGCTGCACCCTGGCTGAGGCACCACGCTCAGCACAGCACAGACTCTGCACTCTGAGCTTGCAGAAGAAAATGAGGTGGGTTACAGGAACAACTTGGTGCATGCACTTTTCAGAAGTTCAGTGAGAACGGATGAGTCTCTGCAATTTAAGTGTGATCCACCCCTGCAGTGCTAAACACGAGCTGCTGGCTGGCCTCTTGTGGTGCCTCTGGCACTGCCCATTCCCCTGGACCAGCTGCCCAGCCAGAGGCAGCTCCCTGCAGCCCTGTGGCTCCCTGGCATGCAAAATGCATCCTCAGGAATTGTATCTCCCCCTGAGTGCTCTGGAAGAGAAGGACTGAGACCAATTGCAGATTTTGCTGCCTGCTCCCCCTTCCAGCCACCTCCACCCGAGAGCAAACAGCCACAGCACCGGCCACAGCCCTGCCACGCACAGCCTAATTAATCACATTGCTCAGGAAAATGTATTGGCATAATTAATAACACAAGGCATCTCTATTGGCCTCTGTGGCGCAGCAAATCATGAGGCAGTAACACTTGGACGTGTTGACCTGGATATCATAAATAATCCATCAAACATCCCTGCCTGCTCGGGCCTAGGGAGACACGAGAGATACAAAAAAGATAATTAAACAAAAGCAAGATGGACAGCACTGGTACCCCATTAATCACCCATAAATCCACTCAATGTTGTGGGGATGGGACCCCCAGTTTTGCCCTTTTCTCTGCATAGATTTTGGTACGTTATGGGCCTGGAAGGGGACCTTCTTCAGAGAGGTCCCCAGACACCTTCCCCAGACATTCCAGAGATCCCCAGGGAAATTCCATTGACTTTCTCTTTCATTACTGTTGTCAGCTGGTGAGAGGCTGGTGTGTGTTCAGTGGGAGCCCTTCGAGGGGCGGGATCAGGTGAGGGATGAGGATGCAGCTGGCTATTAACTGCAACTGCATTTAGCATCCCATTAGGGAGCCGGAATTTGGCAGCAGCAAGGAAAAGATTTGCTGAAAGAGACAAAGATATTTTCAATAGAGAAAGGGAATCCTCTGGTCAAACCAAAACAAAACTAACGAGTTTGTTTTACTCAGCTGTGAGGGCAAAGAGGCTGTGAGTGAGCTGGAGGAGCTGGGCCCCAGGGCTGTACCTGGGCTTCGGGGCTTCCATTGAAGCTTCACCTACTAAATTAGTTTAATCGTGTCTGTCATTAGTCATCTTTGTTGAGTCCTCATTTGGAGGCCATTTAAAGGGGATTAGAGGAAATCTCTGCTCTTTATACCCCTGCAGTAGTGATTAACTCTCTGGACTCACACAGTATTTTCATATTGACGGAAATGAACTCATAACCACAAAATCCAATGTCTCCACCACGGAGCGGGACTCGGAGCATTTGCTGGGGGAGGAATTGCTGGGATGACACCCGGGGTGCTCATCTGAACCCAGGGCTGAGGATGAGAGGCTGGGAGGAGCCGCAGGGCAGTTCAGCACTCTAATGCTGTTGGGTAAGATCTGGCATCCTGGGAGGGGAGCCACCGGGTTCCTGGAAATAATTTAATTCAGGATAGGCCTGACTGCAGTACTCCAAAATCATCAAACTCCTCCGAAATACACAGAGGAAAGCTTTGGCTGGAGATGCGATTGGTGCTGTTCCAACAAGTGGGAAGTCCTGCAGAGGAATCCTCTCCCTGAGGAGCGACTCGGCTCCCCAGAGGCCCCCGCCGGCACGCAGGGCACTGAATAAACATTTCCTAATCCAAACCAATTCAGAAGCACCTGTTGGGCCGTGCCAGCAGCTGGCAGCTCCCCAGGGCGCTCCCGCTCTGCTCGGTGCCCGCACCACCCATCACTGCCCCGCCAAGGCAGCCCGGCTGTGCCCGCACCCGAGCGACCCCCGAGCCGAGCCCGCCGCGCCCCTCCTGCCTCCCCCGCCGCCCGAAGAAACGCGGCTGGCACAGGCAGCCCTGTGACATCCAGCACAGACAGGAGCAGGATGTCACACGAGGAGCGCTGCCCGGAGCTCCTCGCCCTCTGCCCTGCCCGCGGCGCCCCCGGCCCCGCCGCTCCCCCCGGGCCCGGCCGCACGGCGATGCCCTCCTCGGGCACACGCAGCGCTGCGGCACGCAGAGGGCCCCTCGCTCGGGAAGCTCGTGAATCTTGAACAGAGCGTTTGGGTTAACGGGAAGGGTTACTCACCCGGCAGCGCCGCGGGATCCCGGCGGGAGCGCTCCTCCTGCGCGCGCCGCAGCCTCGGCCGGAGCAGAGAGGAGAGAGAGAAAGCCGAGCGGGAGCGGCCCGGGGCACCGAGAGACCCCCGGGCCGTGCCCCCGTGCCGGGGCCGGGCACTGACCTGCGCCGGGCTCCGCGGCGGCGGGGCCGCATGCTGCGGGGCTCCGCCGCTCCCGGGGCCGCCGGCAGCGCCCGCGCCGCCGCTCCGCCCGCGCCCGCCCTCGCCATCGCCGCTCCCCGCACGGATCCTAAACCAAAACGGCACCCGTGCAGCGCTGCAGCCGCTTCCTCGGCTCGGGCACGGCTCCGGGTTTGGATTTAGCATCTACTGAGCCAAGTCCTCGGTGCGTTCCGTGCTAAATAACTAAGGTTAATTTGATTTGATGCACCACTTCATTACCATAAACAGCTCACAGTGTGTCAGTCCTCTGTAATTATGGTTCCTTACAGCCGGCATCTTGTTCATTTTCCATCAGTGCCGGAGCTTCCCTGTGATCCCCTCCCAGCCAAGCCCTCCTGCCTGAACTCCCCCCAACAGTAATTAGGTGTCATTTATTCTGCAGTTGACAGTTACACTCATTTGCAAAAATAGGGGCAAGGATGTAAAATTTACTTTGCACTGCAGCCGCGCTTGCCTCCGGTGGCTGGGAGGCAGCTGTGCGTGCGGGGGCCGGCGGGAGAGGGGATGCTCCGAGGGAAGGTGCTCTGGTGAGGGCGAGCCACGGCAGGGAGCCCCGGCAGCGATGGGTCAGGCTCAGCAGTGCCCACAGAGGGGCAGAGAGCAGGACCTGGTGCCAGTCACTGCCCAGGTGGGATTTCTGCCCCTGCTCCTGCTGCCAGGGAGGGAACTGCTCTGCCACCACCAGCAGCACGAGAGCGGGTGCAGATCACAGCCCAGACAGAGTAAACTGAAACACCAGCTCAGCACCAGGACCTGTCCTCTCCTTGGCCCCTTGTGGGCACCAGTGCCTCTGCCAAGTGGGGCACTGCCACCCTCCTCCTCCTCCTCGGCTGCATCTTCCATGGGAGTGCGGGAACAGCCGGGACAGGGGTGAGGATGGGCACTCCAGGCTGTCCCTGCTGCTGGAGCAGGGAAGGGGGCTGCCCATGCTGATCCATCCTCCAGAACTGTTTCCTCATTGTCTCCCACTTAGTCCCATCCTTGTGCTGGAGGTGCCATGCTGGAGACATTTGCCATCTATTTGGCTTGACAAATGACTCCAGTGCTGGGAATGTCCCTTATTGCAGCTACAGAAACAGAAACCCGGCCCATCCCACAGCAAAGCAGGGTGGGACAAATTCCCCAGCTCAGTGTTCAGGACTGAACACTGCTGCAACCCGGGACAAACCTGGGAACTGACCAAGGAGCAGCACAGAAATCCCAGAGCATCCCCATGTGCTGTGGTAGAGCTGCAGAGGCCACGACCAGCCCGACACACGTGGCAAGGCCAGGAGAACAGGGAATACAGCAGCAGCCCTGCCTGCTCCCAGTGCCAGCTCTGGAGGTGGGACAGCGCAGGGTGGGGGCATCCAGGACTGGAGAGGAATAGCCAGTATAGAAAAGGAGTACCAGGAACACCCAGTATGCCCCAGGAGCACCCAGAACCTGAGCAGAATAGCAGCACACCAGAGGAACACTCCGTGCAGAAGCAGAACAGCCAGTACACAGATGAATCCACCAGGACAGCCCCATCTCCTGGCTGCAGCCTGGCTCCATCTGCTCCTGCTGCCTGGAAGAGCTGCAGGTGGCTGTGGGCCTGTCCCTGGTGGGTTCCTGTGAAGTCCCCAGGCTGGTCACCTCCCCTGCTCCCCCGGGCTGGGCACTGCTGGGGTTCCCACCCAGCTGAGCTCCCAGCAGGACGCTCCACACGAGGCTCTGCTCCCACAGGGCAAACACAGAGCTCAGCCACGACCCTGCTCCCACAGAGCAAACAGAGCTCAGCCGTGCCTGCCACACTCACTGATCACTGCTGGGCCTTTTAACTGCAATATCCCTGCAGCTGAACCGTGGTGTTTGCACAGACTGGGCTCCGACAGTATAAAACAGACATTGTTAAAAGCCACTTAAGCCTTTCCAGGGAGGACTGTGGACCCCTGGAGCAGAGCCCGGGGGACAGCCCTTTATTGCCATTGTGACCAGGTCAGTTTCTCCAGAAGCCAGCAAATTATTTATGGGGTGGTTGGCCTGTTAAAGCATTAACACATCCATCACCTTGCTGCTGATCCTGCTCCCACCTTCACAGCACGGTGTTGGGCTTGGGAATTTACCGGCAGTTGATTTGCTCCAAAGCTGCATTTGGAAGAAGATCCCCACGCCCAGCTCTCACTGTGTCAGAGTTACAGCGAGACCTGCCAGCTTCTCCAAAATCCCTGAGACTATTTTCCCTTCTAGTTCTGTTTTTGCTCCTGTTGCTTTGTCCAAACAAAGGCACAAATTGGGTCTTCAGTTTGCAGAAATACCTTAGAGCAGTAAAAATCAAATTTAGCCATCACCATTGGAATCTGAGCTGCCCTTTGAGCGAGTGCTGGCGGTGGGAGGGGGATGAGCAGCGCAGCCTCTCCTCTGAAGGTGATAAAGCATCGAGTGTGGAGGACAAATGGGCTGTTAGGCTGGGGCACCCGTGGTGACAATCCAGCAGGGAGAGGCAGACAGTGCTTCCTGGGAGGTGGGGGCATTTATTTCTGTCTGTCAAGACACAGGAAAGATGAAGAACATACAAGGAATGGGAATTAGTGTCTTAATCTGCTGCGTTTACCCTGTCCCTGTTTTCAATGCCTTTGGCTACTCATTTTCCTGCATCTGATATTTTATTATCACGTCTTTTATGACATTTCCAGATACTTATTAAATCAAAAGAGAGAGCTCTGCTTTGTGTGCTGAGGATCCCAGAGACTCGGTGGAGTGGCTGGGGGTGCCTGGAGAGGGGTGTGTGGACCCTGGCTGGTGATGGGGGAGTGGGTGCCCCAGCCCTGCCCATGTGGGTGAGAGAAGCAGGAGGAGTAAAACCCCAGTGCAAGGAGAGCTGGGCAGGCCCTGGCAGCTCACCCCACGCCTCCTGCCCAGCCCCTCTGGCTGGGGGCCTGTCCGTCCCTGTCCCACACCGGTCAAAGGCTGCATGAGCCATCCCCAGACCCTTCTGCTGCCCCCTTTGTGATGCACAGAGAGCTGCTGCACAGGGGGAAGGAAGAGCTGCTCTCTGTGCCCACTGTGGACAGCTCAGGAGCAGCTGGTGTGGGCTCCTGTGAGGACACAGCTTTAGCAGAAAGGGCTGTGCCAAAGCTGGAGTCCCTCGTGGTCCATCTTCCCGAGGCAGCAGTCAGGGTGAGGCTGCCTGCCGTGGGCTCCCTCCCCTGCTGGCAGCAGCCCGAAGGTGTCCTGCACATCGGGGGAACACACATGGCAGGGACAGCCTGCTCTCCCAGCCCCTCTGGCTCCCTGGGCTGCATGCAGCAAACTTGGTGTTTGCTGGGGGTCTTAACCACCAATCACTTATTCACAGCCTCTGAGGAGCTCGTTCTTAATTCTCTGAGCTGCCCACGGGGGCTCTCCTCTGCTTCCTTGACTCTGGGTTTAGCAAGGGCTGGGAAGCTCAGGGTCCTGGGCAGGTCTGCCAGCAGCGTCCTGGTGTCCTGCAGAGTGCAGCTCTCGTGTTTGAAGGTTTAGTGTTGGCAGCACGTGCAGCTCTGGAGCAAACTCAGAAGCAGAAGAGGCCGTGGGAGCCACGCAGGTCCGTGGGGATGGAGCAGCGGGAGAGCTGCAGAGGGACAGTCAGGAAGCTCCCGTGGGAAGATTTTGAGGAAAGATCTGGTTCCTGGTCCTGGAGGAAGGTCCTGGTGGAAGGTCCCTGGTGGTGGCACCCAGCTGGCTGCTGGAGGGTGGCTGCCCCCTCTCTTTGCATCAGGAATCTTCCCAGCTCTGCGGCTGCCAGTCCCTTGGGAGAGATCAGCGCATGAGCTGCACTGGAAGCAGCAACAGGGGCTGGAGGGGAAGCACCTGAGGGCGGCCCTGAAGCTCGAGATCCGCAGGGAGCAGAGCACAGCGTGGCCCCGGAGCTGGGAGGGAGTAGTGGGAGCGAGGAGGAGGAGAGGGGAGGAAAGCTCCCTGCCTGGGGTGCTCTGTGGCCTGAGGAGCTGCTGCGGGGGGATGTGGCTGTCCCTCAGCCGGCACTGCCAGGAGCTGTGCTGTGGGACCCCCGGGCTGGAGGGGCTGCCGGGGTTTCCAGCACATCCTCTGCCCCATCTCACTCCTACCACAGGGGAGCATTCGCAGGAGCCGGTTTTGACGGGAGCATAATTCCTGCCATGAAACTATTACGGAGCCAATTAAACTCAATAAAAATCAGGAGTGTGAGCAAAGTGCAGCGGGAGAGCGGAGGGGCGAGCGGGGGCTGGCTGGTGAGCTCAGGGACAGCCGCCTGCCCGGCAGAGACAATCTGTGCGAGCAGCAGGGAAAATCATCCTCCAGCAGCGCCGCCGCCGCTCCCATGGAATTAAACGGGAGCCGCGTTTGGAGCGGCAGCAGATGCGAGAGCGGGGCAGGGCGGAGCTGGTGCCCATCAAAAAAAGCCTGCGGAGCTCAGTGCCCCAGGCCGAACCCCGGCTCCAAACACGAGCCCGTGCTCGCCGAAGCCGCCGCGCATTCCCGGAGTCCGAGCGGGACCCCGGGTGGCTGCAGCCGCACTCAGCAGCGCCCAGAAATCCCTTTCTCTGCTGCTGCAGCGCGACCCTCAGAGCTGCCTCTGCAGCACACGGCTCGAAGGGCCCAGGAACGCTCCGGGCGTTAAACACGGGACCACAGCCGCCACAGCGCCGCACGGGATCGGCAGCTCCGACCGGTGTCAGCCCCGAAGAGCTTTTGTGAATTATTAGTTCAAGGACAGAAAATACGAGAAAATACCGGCGGGTGCGAGCGGAGCGCGGGGCCGGCCGGGGCCCGCCGTGCCCTGGGCTGGCGCTGGGGCTCTGCCCGTCCCTGCTGACAGCGGGGACAAAGGCGGGGGGGCACAGGGCGGTCATTCATCCCCAGCCCCGCAGCTGCCCTCTCCCAGCCGCGATTCACCCGGCCTGTGTTCCCGTGGTCTCCAGGGAGATGGCGATGGATCTGCATCCTAATGACGGGCGCGCCCGCAGCGGCTCCTGCGGCCCCTTCCCGGCCCCGCATTACGGATTCAGCCCCACTCCCGCACGGCCCCACTGCAGCGGGGACATCAGCAGGGCATCGCTGGGGACAGCGCTGGGGAGCGACAAGGCACGGGGTGAGACTGACACAAAACCCGCATTGTTGAGGGCTGGCAGCCCGGCACCATCGCTGAGCGCCCGGCGCCGAGCGCCCTCGGAGGCAGAGGAAGAGGAGGAGGAGGAGGAGGAGGAGGAGGAGGAGGAGGAGGAAGCGGCCCCGAAGCCACCCGCGCAGGACACGCCATGGTTTGAGCCCTGCAGGGGCAGCGAAGCCGCGGAACGCCCTGACCCCCGCCCCGAGGTGCCCCAAAGGGACACTGGGGACGGACACGGGGACATCGCCGGAGAAGCCACCCCGCCCTGGGGCCTGAGCCCGGCCGGGCCCGGGGCCGCTCCGGGCCCGTGAGGCCGCGTGCCCCGCCTGCTAATGAAGCACGCGGCAGTTAATTGCTGGAAGCATCCCTCACCCCCCGCACGGGGAGCCGTGCTGCCCAGGGCAGGGCTTGGCAGCGCCGCACGGAGCGGGCACGGCTCCGCCACGCCGGGCGGGGGCAGGCAGGACACAAACCTGCTGATATTTTTGTATTTAAGTCCTTTTTTTGGTGCTCACGTAGCATTTAGGGTCACACGCTGCCGCGAGCACCGGTGGCACCATCACTTGCTGGGGACAGGGCTCACGGGGTGAGCAAACCTGGTGAAGTGCCACCACGAGCCGGCCCTAAAAAACTTAGCTGAAAAACCTAATTTATAAAGGGGTTAATGAAATAATTAATTTTCGAATCAGGCTTCTAACACTTAGGACCAAATAATATCGAGGGGAGGGGGCAGGAGAGCAAGAGATGGGAATGAAGTGCCAAGATTTTGATGAATATTTAATGCACCCTCCGCGCTCCTCAGCAGCTCCCGCGCTTGGAGCGGCGCCAGCGCCGTCTGAATCCGTCCTTTGTTAATAACCAAATCCACACCGCTGTCGTGGGGCGCTGTTTGTGCCTCAATCAAGCTGGAATCTGTCACAGCAGGTCGGGAGGAGCTCAGTGAGCAGCCGCCCATCCCCAGGGCTGGACACGGCCCCGGGCTGGGCCACCCTGCCGCCCTGTAGAGCCCTAGTACATGTGCACACTTATATTTAAAAATGTCTTGTTTTCCCAGCCAGAAACAGCTGAGGATCCTTCCAAAGGCTCGTTCCTGCCGTATTAGGAGCAGATTTTTGCATAATTTCTTAATTTCAATAATAGCTTAATTCAATAATAGCTTTTAATAGCACGGCATGTGCATTTCTGCAATTCCACAAACACGGATCTCCCCCCTCCCCACCCGACCGCCCTTCCCTGGGTGGGAGCGCAGGGGCTGCTCGCACTGCCGGCGACAGCAGGATTGTCACAGCATCCCGGGGGCAGGCAGGGCGCAGGGATGCGAGACTCGGCACAAGGACAGCGCTACAAACCTGCCGCGGCCCCTCGGGCATCCGCGGGCTGTAGTTCCAGCCCAGCTCTGCCCTGGTGCACAGACCAGGGAAACAAAGAGGAACACCTTCCCTCCGGAAATCCAGCAGGGCAGCAAAATCAGAGCCCCCGGCTCCGCGGAGAGGGTCGAGGTCCAGCCAGCCCTCCTCACTCACAATTAGTTTAATTAATGGCACACCGGCTCCAGCTCAGCTCCCTGCGCTGCTCTCTGCGCTCCGGGGGACGCACTGCGGGCTGCGCCGGCCCTCATCGGCATTCCCGGCACACGGAGCCGCTGCCTGCGCCTCCAGCGGCTCCCGGGGGCTGCGGCAGGGACCACCCGGCGGGCACAGGCCGGGGGCAAGGGGCACACAGAGCGACCGCCCCCGTTTTCATCTCCGGTTCCACCAGGCAGCTCCTGGCACCGCAGCTCTGGCACAGGGCTGCTGCAGCCGTGGTGGCCGTGCCAGTGCCTCGCTGGGCACGGGGTGCCAGTGCCGATGCCTCAGCCCCGTCCTGGGCCCCGAGTCACTTCGGGAGGTGCTGCTGGCAGAAGGCACTCGGGCCCTGCAGCGTCACCGGGGGGAGCAGGGGTCAATGCCAGCAACGTCCTGCTCTGGAGAGACAAAAGGGGAGGAAAACTACGGGATCAGGCAGCCTGCAGCTCTGGGTGCCCATGGGCTGGCTCTGAGGTGCCCAGCCCCAAGGATGGGGGGTCACAGCTGCTGCCCCCCACCCCAGGTCACCTCAGTCCCCAAACCAGCATGGGGGTGCCCATGGGAGTGATCCCAGCCCCTGAACTCCTGGCAGACCTGGACCTGAAACTGAAATTGTTCCATTTCTTGTGCCAGACACCCAGCCTGGCTCCCTTCGTGTGGGACCAAGACCACCTTTAAAATCAGACTTCAAGCACCTCCTACCTGCTCCTCTCTGCTCCCAAGATCCCTGGTTACATTTTCCTGGGCATGATTTGCCAATCCTTCCTTTACCTACATGGGAACACAGCCCAGGTGCCCTTGGAGGGTCTCTCCTTGCTCTGCAGAGCTGAAGGGGCTCCCGGGGGAGCAGAGCTCCCAGCCTCAGTGGCTGCCCCAAGGATGAGGCTTGGAGCACCCTGTACCAGCAGAAGGTGTCCCTGCCTGTGGCAGGGGAGTGGAACTGGGTGCTCTGGAAGGTTTCTTCCAACCCCAAGCAGTTTGTGATTCTCTGATCCCCTGCCAGGCCCTACAAGAGCTAATGCTAATGGAATGGATTTCACTGAATCTCCCTAAATGAGAGAGGTCTAGAAGCCAAGCAGTTTTGCACTCACCCTCGAGAGCAGCTCTGGCATGGAGATTCCTTTTCCCCCTCCTGGCACTCTACATGCCACTGTCACCTGCTGTGACAGGAGTGACACACTGAGATCCCTCTGAGGGACAGGGACATGCCCTGCACAGAGCTGGGTCCTGGCACCAGCACAGGGTGCTGGGCACAGCCCCTCTCCTGCCCACCCAGCAAAGGCTGCACACAGCATCCGTCTGTCTGTCTGTCCAGGACCCCCACCCCACTGCCCCACTCTCCCCAGTGTCACTCACTGGAGCTGGGCACATGGAGGGTCTGCTGCATCTAATTAAAGCACTTATCCAGTTAATTACTGATAACCATGCATTTTCCTCTCCAGTCCAGGCTCCAGCAAAGCTTGTGCTGAGGACAGCAAAACAAAATGCTTTGTTTCCAGTAATTTTTTTAAAATTAAAAAGATCAGTTTGTCTTAACGTGACACCAACAGGCAGCACAGCATTCCCGGGCTCCAGCTTCTCTCCCCAGCCATGCCTGCAGTCACAGACCAGGAGATTCAATTATCCAGCAGAACATGTCCCAGAGGCATCCAGATAATTGCAAACATAAGTACAAAATCTGCCACTAATTATTAAAGAAACACCAAATAAGGAGACCAAGTGATGGAAAAGTTGCTGCTGGTGCAGAAACCACCCCCACGTGCTGGAAGGGCAGAGTGTCCCAGGGGTGTCTCTGTCCTGGTGGGACCCCCAAACCCTGCAGGGCAGGGGGAGAGCCCTGAGCCCATCCCGGGCCCCTTGCTTCCAAGGAAAGGCTGCTCCATTGTGGCAGCAGCTCTGGCCTCAGAGAGCAGCAGGCACAACTTTCCCAGGCATTGAGCTGGGAAAGGCTGTGAGGAGATCAGAGAAAAGAATGAGAAACAATTCTTATCTTCACTTGCTGCACCTGTTGTTGTGAGCATGTGGAATGTGTTATGGAGATTTGTTTACCCAGGCGTGGTTTCTTAATTAACCAATGGTGATGGTGTTTGGGCTGGAGGACCAATTAGGTCCACCTGTATCATAACTGTTATAAAAGCAATGGGTTTCTTAACAAATATAGAATAATAAAGATATTGATCAGCCTTCTGTGAATCATGGAGTCAATGCTAATTATTGCCCAGCTGAGGGCCTGCGGTGACATTCCATCACTCAACACAGTGCCACAGCTGGACACCCCCAGCTCTCCCAAACTGTCTTTGTGGGATTTAACCGTGATCTAAAAAATAAAAAAAAGAAGAAAATAAATGAACGAGAACCAACTCCACAGGTGGATTTGGACTGAGGCTTCACCACTGTTGCCTGGTGCTGTCAATATTCACCAGCTGCTTCCATCCCTGGAGTTCAGCTCTCTTTTCTCCCCAGTTTTCCAAGCTCATCTGCTCCTCCTGCCCATGGCTCAGATGCTCTTTGGATCTGTTCTCCCCCTGCCTCACAAACCTCTCAAGGAGCTGGGCTCTGCCTGGCTGTGGGACGGTCGCAGCCAAGCCCCTCAGCCCTGCCAGGCCCCACCGGAGACGCTGGAGGTGTATTTGGAAATGTGTTTGGAAGCAGCCCTGCAGCTGCCGTGTCCCTCCCTGTGCCCCGAGGGCATCCCTCGGCACGGAGCAGCTCCTGGCCGGGGCAGGAGGATGCTCCATGTGCTGCCGTGTGAGGGCTTGGAAGGCAGCCCACGTCTGAGGGCTCCTGAAGGGAAAGCAGCTTCTCCCTGACTGCATTTTGGCAAAACCAGCGGTGTTTAAACACAACAGTTTATTCAGTCAAAGTAAATAATAATTAAATAAACCCAATTAAAATCAGGAATGCTCCAAACTATTCTCAGAAGCTTCTGAGCACTTAGCTCCTTGTGGGAGGAACATGGGCTCATTTCAGGGCTGGAGGGCTTGGTGGGCTGGGAATGTGGCCAGTAACCACCTGGGATGGGATGGGATGGGATGGGATAATGGGATGGGATGGGATAATGGGATGGGGGTGCCTCTGCATCCTCCCCACCTCTGGCTGCTGGTGTCAGTCCAGCTCATCTTCCCAGTGCAGTTTGCTCCTGGTCCTCAGGGTCAAGGACATACAGCAGCCGACAAACAGGGCCAGGCCCACAGCCCAGCCCTGGCTCCCAGCTTTTGGGCTACCCCAGGCCCACGGGGCAGAGCAGAGCTGTCCTTGTCCCCACCCCTGCCCCATGCCCTGGGTTAGAAACAGCTGGAACAGATGTACAGGACTGGGATCCCAAATCCTCTGATTGCAGACCCGAGCACATCCCCTCCCGGCAGGCTGTGGGGACAGGGGACACAGAGAGCGTCCCAGCCCCGAGGCACAGCTCACCTCAGGATGTGTGTCAGACAGGGCTTAATTTTATCTGCACGGGGACTTGTCCTCATTTCCCTGCATCCTCAGAGCAGCGCGGAGCACTCCCCGAGCTCAGGCCTCCCGGGCTGGGCAAGGCTCTCTCCTTCCATCAGCACCACCCCAACCACGACAAACCCGATGAAAACGCTCTTTTTGAGAGCATCCTCAGGAAGCCCGGGGTTCTGCAGAGCTGCCAGCTGCCCTCGGGGCAGGGCTTCAGGGAGGGAGCTCCCGCCTCAGTCTCTGCCTCGGTTCTCAGCTGGCAGAGCATCGCTGAAGGCCGCTGGCTGGGGAGCCACAAATGTCACCCACGTTTGCACACATATTTATGTTTTGCTGTGAAACATCATGATACGTCTGTGCTGCTGGCAACGCTCACAACCAAACAAAGCAAAACAAAGCAAAGCAAAACATCCCCTCTCTGGCAGCTCCCAGCTCAAGGAGCTGGGGGCGATGCCAAGGCTGCCGAGGCAGGGCTGACCTGCGGGGTCCCTTGGGGGGCACCGAGGGCACGGGCTGGGCCCCGGCAGCCCCGGGGGGGCCGGTGCCTGTCACGCCCTCGCCCGTGGTGCTGCTGTGCACGGCCAGATCACTCGGCTGTCGCTGGCCTCGTGTCACCAAGCCAGCGCCAGCGAGCCCGACAAATAACTGTTTGCAGCTGTCATTAGCTGAAAACAAGGCGAATCTGCATATGCTCGGTCTTAATTAGGCAGCTTGGCAAGGAGCCCTCGCTCGCTGCTACCAAACAGCCATTTCGCTCACAAAAGGGTGACAGCAGCCCCGGCGTGTGCACACGCAGGCACAAACACACGGAGCGGACGCACAAACGCCGGCGAAGCCTCGTCCTGTCGCGGCCCCTCGGAGGGTGATGGGGCGGAGGGTGCCCGGCCCGAGCTGCCCCAGCCACGTCCCCAGCCCGGGACGCGCGACAGCCACAGCGGAGCTGACGGCAAAGGAACCCCAGGAATTTCGCCCCTCAACGCACCAGCGCTAATTACTCAACTCTCATTTACCTCTCAAAGGCACGGGCGCTGGCAGAGCTCGCGGGGGCATTTCCACGGAGCACGAGGAGGAGGAGGAGGAGGAGAGGAGAGGAGAGGAGAGCCCGTTCGGGACTCGCCGGGGCGGGCTCTGGCAGCAGCAGCGGAGCGGGGCTGGGTTAGAGCGCGGAACCGGCGAGCGGAGCCCGGCTCCGCGGAGGGAAAGCGGGTCACGGGCTCGGCGGCGACGCTGTCCCCCCGTGCCCGGCGCTGACGTCAGCCCGGAGAGCGGGGCAGCCCCGGGGCAGCGCGGGCTCCGCGCCGCACCTTCCTCTCCATCAGCATCCTCCTCCTCCTCCCGCCGCTGCCCAGAGCCCGGCACGGCCCAGCGGGCGCTGCTCCACTGCCGTGTGGGCTCTGCCAAGGTGCCACACTGGGCACGGGGCCGGGGCTCGGTACCCGCCCTCGGTACCCGCGCTGCCGGCAGGCCGGGACACCGGGCACGGGTAACCCCGGGGATGGGCTGCAGGTGACCGCCCGGAGAGTCACCAAATCTTCGGCAAAAGCAGCCCCAGAGGCCGATTTTGGACAAAGCCATCCCGTTTTCCTAACCTGATGCCCTCCCTGGCCATGGCAGTGCCAAGTGCCTGCGCTACCTTTGTAGCGCCAGATTCCAAGCTTTATCAGTTTACAGCACATTCTGCACAGAAGGGAATTAAAATAAGGCTGGGAATCATCAAAGCATTTCGCTTTTAATTGAACTTCACTCCGAGATTACAGGAGGGAGGCCAAATGAAAGACAGTACACCCAAGAAAACTCCGCCTGCCAGCCCGAGGCAAACACCGGCACAGGGCTCTGCGCGGCAGCACAGCCCGGCCACAGCACACAACCTCTTCAACACCTCAACAGGCTGAACTGGGCCTCGGGACAGACTTTAACCACAGCTTTCCAGCACGGGGTTACATAAAAACACATAATATTACTGGGTCTATGGAGCCATTCCATTAAAAAAGTTGAGAATTTGATTTCAGTGCAGCTTTACTCATTAACTTCAATTTCAATAATAAAGCACTTAACACATGCCAGCTCAAGAATCCCATTTCCCCAATTCCTGAATTTTCAATATCATTGGGCCAAAGCACTCAGGGAAGTCCAAAATCGATCCTGTTTTCCAGCCTCATCCTCACAAGCACAGACTGTGCCAAGGGAGACCCCAAGGGTGCTTTTCCAGGGCTCCCACCCTGCCCCACACACAGCAAACCCCTGCCAAGCACCTGTAGCTCCATCACCCACCTGTGCTTTTTCACGCTGGAAAGCAAAAACGGGAGCAGACGAACTGGAAACCTGCTTTTTCTTGGGCAGAAGACACCCGGAATTCACCAGGAAGGCCTGACATTAAAAGGCACAAAGTCCTGGTGTGAAATCCAGCGGCGATCCTGGGGTGCTCTTGTTTTACCTCTCAGGGTGCTCAGTCTCTGACCCAGGATGCCCGAGGCGCTGGCTCTCCCCCAAGACAACCAGGGTGAATGTCCCTATGTCACCATTTCTGTGCTGCTCAGCCCTCAGGACGGCCCCTCTGCACGGTGGCACTTTGTGCCAGCAGGAAATGCCCCTTCCCCACACAGCATTTCCACCCCAAACTCTGGGCAAATCCCACGGTCAAGGGCTGCCACTGCTGGATCCCGTGGTCACTGGGGTATCATCGTGCCCTTAGTGGCACCCACTCCCCCTGTGCTGCTTTGATGGCTGAGCATCACCTCCACTGCCACCTCCTTGTTAAAATGACACCTTAAAGTTGTCCAGCTAATGATTTCCATTTTCTGTCTCCCGTCACTGCTCAGAGCAGGATCCTGCCTTTCCAGGCTTCCCTGTCCTGCCCCTTCTGAGCCCCACACATCACAGAGGGGTCAGGGCTGTCAGGTGTCACTGCCATGTCCAACACTGACCTAACAGCTCTGTTTAGAACATCAACACCTGCTGAGCAGCACTGGGAGTCAAAATGCAAATTACAGGGAGTTTAACCCTGTGTGCAAACGTGTGCTGCCAGATTCTGGACTGGTTTTGGCTGGAAGGGACCTCAATGACCAGAGCTCCAACCCCAATGGACAACAGCTTTCCAAACAAAGCAGAACAAAGCAGCCACGTGGCAGCTTCGTGTGTGACGTTACCTGAAGAGCCAGGGCCAGCGCCAAGAGGGGCTGCAGCTTTGGGGCCACGTCCCACGTTCCACCCTACAAACCCCTAGCTCCTTGGCACACGGAGCAGCACACACCACCCCAGCACCTCCTCACCCTCCACCACGGCAGGTCCTGCCAGTTTTCCCAAAATTAAACCCCTTTGTAAGTTATTTTTCCCACACGATAGCTCCCAGCGAGCTTTTTCTCTGGCACTACTGTCAGATCCTGGAATGGTTCGGGTTGAAGGACCATGAAGCCCACCCAGTCCCACCTCTCTGCCACAGGCAGGGACACCTTCCATTACACCGGGCTGCTCCAAGCCCTGACGAACCTGGCCTTGGACACTTGCAGGAAAATGGGAAGGGTTGGGATGCTCCCTGCTCACGTGCAACTCCCACTGGAAATCTCACATTGGATCATTTACTGAAAACTTTTTTATTGTAATCAAAAAGTGACATAACAGGGCTGTAATGTATTCTGCATTTTATCCGCTGGTATTTGGTAACTGGTACCAGCTGCTTCTGCCAGGCAATTAAAAAAAACCCGAATGTGAAAATCTTCACAGTACAGTAAACTCCACCCAAAATAATTAACGGTGGTTAAAAAGAAGATGCCCCAGCAAAACCTTTCATGTTACATGGTCACAACTCACAATTCTGTACAAAATGTTCACTTTTATAAAGCTCTGATGTAAAAATCAAATAATCAAGCAGCAATATTTTAAGTGCAGCACAGGGTCTTTCATGTCATTATTTACAACGCTTGAAGTCGTTTACATTTTAACAAAGATCATACAGATGACTTAGTAATTAAGTCATTTTTTCATTATCTGTCGGTTTATGTCGTGACAGATTTCACTTTTTGGTCGTCTTTCTCTTTATCTTTGCTCTTCTTCGATTTTTTCTTCTTGTGTTTGTGTTTTTGGCTCTTTTCCAATTCTGTTTCATTTCCCACGTGTTTCTTATGCTTCTTATGTTTCTTATGTTTCTTGTGCTTCTTCTTCTCTTTCTTCTTTTTCTTTTTCTTGCTGTCCTGACTCTCCCCTGAGCTGGCACTGCTGCTGTGGCTCCGTGTCTGGCTCTCGGAGGGGCTGTGGCTGCGGCTGCGGCTGACGCTGGGGCTGCTCTGGCTCTGGCTCCTGCCCGCCTCTGGCTGCTCGGCGGGAGCCGGGGCCGCCGCCTCCTCTTTCACCTTCTCCACAGCCTTTTCCTTCGCCTCTTTGGGCGTTTTCCCTGCAGCCTCCTCGTCCTTTGCAGACACGTTGCTCTCGCTGTCGCTCTCGTTGTAGTCCGGCACGAAGGCGGCCTCGTCGGTCTCGCGGGTGAGGTCGGACGAGAGGCGCGCGGCGCTGCTCGCCGGCGGCTTGGGCTTCGCCGCGCCTTTATCGCTCTGAGCCGCCACGCTCTCCTTCTCCTTCTCCACTTTAACTTCTGGCGAGTCCTGTTTCACTGGTGGTTTATTCCCACCTGGCTCTTTCTCCTTATTGCTCTTCACTTCTTGTACATGCTTCTCCTTCTCCTTCTCCTTGTCCTTCTCCTTGCCCGGGTTTTTATCCGGGGGTTTGTGCTCCTCGGCGGGGCGCTTGGGGTCGTGCACAGCTTTGTGCTCGGCGGGCTTGCGCTCCCGCGGGGGGCTGTAGCTGCTCCGCTTGGCCTCCGCAGGGCCCTTCTTGGGCGGCTCCACGCGCTCCTCTCTTGGTTTGCTCTTCTGCACTGCTGTGGAGTCTCTGATCCGGGATGGGGAGTCTTTCCTCCGTGCTGATTCGCTCTTCTCATCTCTGCGCTTGGAACTCGAGTGCTCCCTGCTGCCATCATGGTCGGACTTCTTGTCTCGGTTGGGAGTGAAGTCCTTCGCAGCGGAGCCACGGCCACTGTCGTGCTTCTCTGAAGATCTGCCATCTTTAGAAGACTGAGATGCAGTTTTTCCATTTCCTTGCTCAGCTGTGCGTTCTGAGTGCTCTTTTTCTGGCTGAACACTGCTCTTCCTCTTCTCAGAACTGTCCTTGTCTGACAAAGAATGATCCCGGTCTTTGGTTTTACCTTTTTCACTCGACACGGAACTTTTTGAACTCTTGGCATCGTGTTGGGTGCTTTCATAACTTGCCTCTTTTGCAGCTTTCTGTATTTTCTCCAGAGGTTCTGTCTCCTTTTCAGTGTGTTTGAGGGGGTTTGGTGCCTTTGCACTCACAGGTTTGATAACACTGGCGGGTTTTCCTATAGTTGGGGGCACCTGGGTGGTGGATTTGATGTCTTCCTCTTCAGACTCAAAGTCATCTTTATCCCACTTGGACTGAGGGACCTGGATCATGATAATGACATCCTCAGCAGGGGCTGTTATGTCGTTGTTATACTCCTCCAGGGTCTTAATGACAGTTCGTTTGGTGTCTGGCTTCTCCTCAGGCTTCCTGACAGGGCTTCCCCCAGTGGAACTCGTGCTGGGAGGGAAAAACATGGACATTAGTAGTGGAATGCACACACAGCCAGCTTTGGGAACATTTTATAAACTGGCTTGTGTTTCAATTCTAAATTCTCAGCATTTTCCTCAAGGATGTTCAATTAAGGGAACAGACAAGAGAAAGACTGAGTCCACTGGCTGAGATTATGAGCAATCAATTAATTTAGTATCTTGCTACTATACATTTAATTAACAAAGACACAAGATTATCAGATTGGGGACTGTCTGATCTGGTAATTCCTTCATGTCCTATTTCTCCCAATGGCAGATAAATTAGATATCCATTCTTCTTTCAACATGAAAGCAAGCAATTATGGAGAGGTACAGACAGACAAAGTTTTATCCTTATGCCCCAGTTCTTCCTTAGAAAAATGGACATTTTAAAAGCTTTTTAGATTATCAAGACACTTATCTTAAGTCTTCAACAAATGTCTTAAATGTTTTGAGTTTGCATCACCAATGAATGAACCCTACCAGCTTCCTGTGCAGTACAAACTGCTCATTTTCCTTAACAACAGCTGAGACTGACCCAAGTATAGCCTCATAAGGAATATCAGGGATTATTCCCTTGTTTAGCACAAATTTAGCAGCTCCTTTCCTTAAGCACCATAAACAATTGGAGGGGGGGAGGAGGAGAGAAAGAAAAGGAAAAGAACTGCCTGAGGTACCTGGTGTAATCCACAAGAGTCGAGCTAGCGCCATCAGCTGCCGTCACTTTCCTCCTTGCTTTTCCCTTTGTCTTTTCTGCTTTAACTTTGCTGCTGCTGGGCTCAGGTTTCTCCACAGCTTCTTTTCCAGGTGGCACGTTTTCTCCGCTCACAATCTTTTTTCCAGTTTCTCGGTTAAGTTTAATCTTTTTGGACGGGTTGTTAAGAAAAGCAGCTTTATCCTTTTCCGGGGTCCGCTCTCCTTTCTCCCCCTCGGGCTCAGCCTTCCCCTTGGGTGATGTTTTCGATTCTGCAGTTTCGGGTTTATAGGCCTTTGCAGAAGCGGCCTCATGTTCTTTATCAGCCTTTTCCTCTGCTTTTCTTTTCCTTTTCTCAAGTTTGGCATCTGAAAGTTTGCTTTTCTCAGCAGGTTTCTTTGACTTCTCCTCCTTGCTGGAGGGCTTCTCTGCCTTGGCTTCTTTAGGATGGTCTTTCTTTGCCTTCTCCTCCTTGGCTGGTCTGGTTTCTGGGTGATCCTTTGTCACTTTGGGATGAGCCTTCCGTGGTGTACCAAGACCCTTCTCATCCTTCTGAGAGGAAGAGGTTTTAACACTGTCTGTCTTTGGCAGCTCTTCCTTGACCTTTTTCACAGGAGGTTCCGCTCGAGGAGATTTTTCGCGATCGGGGTCCACCTTTTCCTGGGAAGCTTTAGCTGGTTTTGCTACGCTGTCTTTCTTTGGAGCAGCCGCCACTTCTACTTTCCGCTTTGTTTTCTCAACCTTTGCTTTTGGCTTATCCTTCTCTTTTTTCTCCTTTTCAGACACTGGCTTGAAAGCAATGGAATCCGCTTCCATGGGCTCATCCCTTACAGGGGTGGCATCATCCCTGCTTGGCAGCATGAATAGAGAGTCTGTTTTAGCATCTTCTGTTGGAACTGGCTCTCTTGGTTTTCTTGCTCCTTCTAACAGCTCAACATTGGGAAATCCTTCATTCTCATCCCCTTTTCTTCTCTTCCGGTGTTTTTTATGTTTATTGCCTTTGCCATCTCCCAGTGGATTTTCCACCTCCTTCTCTTTTGATTTTGTAGGATCTTTGACGCCATGGCTCTCTCTCCCAGGCTTTTCAGGGTAGTTTCCAGCTACATTACGATTCCTGTGGCTCTGCCCAGCAGGATACTCCTCCCTCCGTCCCCGAGCATACGGTGAATTCTCTCGTCTGGTCCCAGGTGGGCCAAACCGCTCTGGAGAGAAGTTCTCTCTGTTCACCGGAGGCCGTGGCTGAGCGCCCACGGCATAGCCCTTGTAAAACTTCTCGTACCACTCTCTGTAGTTCCTCTCCCACTCTCTGTATCTCTCCTTCTCAAAGGGGTCTCTGAAGTCCACCGAGCGGCCATAGTAAGCCTTCATGTCGTACGGGGGCACCTCTCGGTAGCGGTTGAAGTACTCGCGCTCGGCCTCGCTCTGCGGGACCGTCCGTTTGGTGGGGGACTGGCCCCGGAACACCGGAGACCTGGAGCGGGAGTGGTAGCGCCTGTACGGGGGCGAGCGGGAGCGGGAGCGGTGATAGCCGTGGGAGCGGGAGCGGGAGCGGTAGTTCCGACTCTTCCCTTTGCCTCGTCTCTGATAGGGCGGCGACCGCGAGTAGGAGCGGGAATGGGAGCGGCTGAAGGAGCGCGAGTAGGAGCGGGAGCGCGACGAACCTGAGCGTGACTTGGAGTAGGTGTATGAGCTTCTAGAGTAAGATGAAGCACTATAGGGAGACTTGGACCTTAAAAAAACACAACAAGAAAACCAGATGAAGTTAATTCCAAACAGTCTTTCTCCTCAAATCTTTTCCTCCCACATTTATTTTTTCTTTCCTCTCCACATGCTTATGTCAAAGCTTCTTTCAGCTGCTGACATAAAGCTACTGCAAATTGAAGAACTTGATAACACGTAAAAGTTTCTGCTCACAAGACAGAACAGCTGCTGCTTTGTTAGTGTCAGAACACACAGAAGGGTCAGTCTACTTCCACTCACTCTACCACATGAGCTACAGACAGATTTCAGGTGGTTACACTGGCCTCTACTGGTACGGGAACACGCATGTTTGTCACTACTCGGCAACCACATGCAGTGCAAATCATTTTTGTTGCAGTAAGATGCAAAAAGAGCAAATCTGAGTGGCTACAGTGCAGAATCACACCAAGAAAACACCACATAGCCTGAAGACAGCAAAGCCCAATGTTAAAACGCCAGCTCGGTCTATTAACTGCACCCTTTTTTGGGAATTTGGACAGAATGCACAATCCTAATACTGCAAAGGACTTACAGACAGGCCTGTGGAATCCACACTGTCAGGCAGGTGTCCCAAAAACGTCCTGCACATCCCTCCAGCTCTAACCAAGGCAAGTGACTGCATTGCAAGAAAAGTCTCATCTAAAAGCTTCTAACCTCAGTCTCTAGTCACATGCCCCAGTGCCATGACTCTGGGAAAGCTCCTGACAGCACTGCTAACAACTACTCCTGCCCAAGGGATTTTTGGGGACAGAAAACAGCAGTTACCCTCAGGTTTTTCTTCTACTATTTTTAATGAATCATTTCACATGATTCGTATGTTCACTAGCATCAATCCTCCTCTCCAAGTCCCTCACCAATTTCAGATTTCCTTACAAGTAAGTCTGAGCTTTTAATTCCCGAGAAAATTTTAACTGTCACCCAAGAAGTGAAAGCCCCCAGTCTGCAGTCCAGATTCAAACATCTCATGTATCCACATGAGACGGACAAAAGCAGAAACGAGGACGATTTCTCTCACCTATCTCCTCCAAACTGCTTGGACTGCTCGGTTACAATCAGAATAGCGAAAACCCAGCCCTTACAGCTATTCTGTTCCTGGCCTCCTCAGGGCTGTCAGGCAGTGAAGGACACCACTGCAGAGACACCTTAGCAAGACAGATCCTTAGCGCTCCTTAGTGCCTGCTGCCCAGTGCTAATTCAGTCACCTGCAATCTCTGCCACACTGGAGCCAATAACTTGCATATGACACTCCTGTCACTGCTCATCCCTCAATCATCCAATCCATCTAACGACAGGGAGGTGGAGTGGAACTCCTCCTGATTCCTCTAGACAATCTGCTTCTCCATTACGGACATGTAAAGCAGTTACCTGGAAAACGAACGCCTACGCTCCTTTTGAATCTTTTTATATTCCATCAATTCCTTAGCAAAATCATTTGTAAACTCATCAAGTTTGGACTTTTTCTTTTCCCTGTTAAAATAAGTTTGACCTTTATTACAATTATAGTTTGACCTTTATTACAAAAGACATCAAGAAACAAAACATGGCCAATATGAGAAAATGTTTACTGCATGCAATGCAAAAGGTGAACATCCTATTTAAGCAAAAACAGTTCCTACAAGTTTTAGGAAAAGTTCTAGAATTACATTTGTCTTGGTTTAGCTTTGCATAGTTACCATCTGTAATGAAAAAGTATATTGGAAGAAACACTATGTCACTTTTGCTAGGTCAGATGCACTTTAGTGTAACCGCAGTCCAATATGCTCCCCCGATACAGACATGAAAACAAGGCAACGTTAGCGAGCCAAATACTTACTCCTCTTTAAGCCTCCGTTGCTCTCTGTAAAACTCCTCCCTAGAGAGAGGAGGTGCTTGTGTCGTTGGGATGGTGTTTGAATGAGCCGCTGGCACTGCTGTTGGGACCCAAGCTGATGACATGTTTGCAGGAGCTGGGGGATATCCGGGAGGGGGGACAGTGTACCCAGCGGATGGAGGCTGCCCAGGTGGAAACTGAGGAGGAAACTGTGGTGGTGGTACCCCCGGAGGAAGAGGAAGAGCATGGGGTGGTGGAGGATACAAGGGAGGTGGAGGCACAGGCACAAAGACTGGTGCTGATGCTGGCAGTGATGGGGCCTGAGTCCTTTGGGCACGGTCACTGTGCGGGCGTCCTCGATTTGAACTTTAAAGAAACCCAAAAACACGTGTCACTGTTTGTCACAGCCTGCCCTGAGCGTACAGAGGAAAGCGAAGCGGCAGCACGGCGGGAGCACTCCTGGTTCTCACTGGTCTCCGGCTTTCTGTTCACTCGAGACTACACTCAGTCCTGGAGCCTCGTACTTGCCTTGCACATCCTCGCCCCAGCAGCTCCCTCAGCCTTCTCTCCTTACACTCAGCTTTGGGACTGCGGGCGAGGCTGCCATGAGACCCCCATCTCCCACGAGCCAAGCACCCACTGCTCCTCTGCCCTCCTGGACACACCTTGAGCTCCGCACTCCCGAGCTTCCAAGCACTGTGCAGGAACTAACTCACCTCTCAGAACTCTCCTAACCTATCCCACGTTTGTTTCCTGAGCTCCTGCCTCACGATGCATTGGCCTGTTCTTGGCCCTGAATTTGTTTATTTCTTGTTTACTGGATTTGAGATTTTAGATAATCTGGGGGATGGATGCTGGATTTTGTTTTGATTTGTCTTTCAGACTTTATAAAAACAATGACCCTTACAGCATGGCTGTAACAAATCTCTAACAAATGAAGGACTAATTTGACACCACGATAACAGATAAACAGGCTCCTCTCTCTAATGAGAAAAAGCAGCCTGGCACTTTGAGATGACTAAACTGCAGAAATACAAAACTGTCATAAAAATAACAGCCTCTAATTTTTCAATAATTTGCTCAATCAGTACCAACTAAGTTGTTAAAGAAGAATGTTGGAGGGTGATTTCTACTGGGAAATCAATTTCTTCAGCCCTATTCAGTCAGCAATCAAAAGGGTGCTTTTCCATTTGATCTTTTAATTACATTTAATTTTTATATGTAATTTAGGCTTCCCAAAAAGGGTTCATCATTCAGAATCTTCTTTTCAATTATGTACTGGAGTTTTATTTTTCAATAATCTTACTGTAAGCACAGGTCCCCTTTGTTAAAGTTAATTTAAATGAAGCCACTTGAAAATTAATTACCACTTGAATTCTCCACAACTATTATTTCATTATAAATCAGCTGTTGTCTAAGTGATGTGTTACAGATTAATTTACAACCAGTTACAACTAGTAATACATTAAATTTTCTGTTGAATACTTACAGCTCCCAGCCTGGCCTGCGAAGCGCACCAGCTCTCATTGGATGACCTTTTGCAGCAGAGACAGGGAAAAAAAAATCCCAGTAAGTTTATCTGAAGACAAATTTTTGGATGAAATTCTAAAGTTCTAGTTTCTTACCAGTTGTAGGTATTGATTGTCCTTGAGGGCCCAGAAGACTTGGTATCGCTGGTTGTCTCAGTACAGGAACCTGATAGCCCTTGGGAATAATTGCAAACAGTCACAAAATAAGCTCTACTAGACCATAAGAATCATTCTTTGTGTTGAAATAAAATTTACCTTCTCTTCCAACAAACTGCTGATTGACAAAGGGGAAGATTTGGAAAGCTCAGCAGCAGTCATCAGAGCAGGAGGCAAAACAGCATCGGCATCACTACAAAAACAACACATTTTTATTATTGAAACACTGCTTTGAAGTGATATATAATACATATTTTTAAATATAAAGTCCAAAGTGAGAAAAGGCTGATTTCACTAAATGAAAAAAATATTTTAAAATAATCTTCACCAGATTTACACCTGTGAAGTCAGCAAGCTCCAGAGGAAGCACTGCTGAGGAGTCTGGATGTTGGCATTTAGAGAGGAAGCTCTCTGGAAAAGTATTTGATTAAGCAGCACTTGAAAGGATGAGAATCCATATAACCCGTGCACTGAACCTCAGCTTTGGAAGATGCAAGAACTGAAATTCCATTAGAAAATGTTTCTGTGCTCCTTTGAATCGTGATCCTTGTACTGATGGCACAGCTGAGCCTGGCAGCCCTCTGGACACACTAGTTCTGTGCATCCAAGGCAGCAGGGTTAAAGGATGTAACTCAAAATACTGGTAAGAGATTTTTGCATGAAATTATTACTTCCTCAGTAATAAAGAGAAATTAAGGAGACACTAAGGGGAAATAAATGGCTACTCAAGGAATAGCTGGCCACTTCAAATCAAAACCATTCCCTCCTTCAGGGCAAACCTGTGCTGAATGACTGGTAGGGGAACCAAACAGAAATACTGCCAAGAAAATTCTTGCATGAGGTACATGTTCTGCTTACTGAAGTGTCCTCATTCCAAGTAAAAACAGAACCCCAACTTCCACAACGACCTGCAGCTGTCACTAATGATACACAGCGTGTTAGCTGCAAAGCTCAAGAAAAATCTAACCTAACCATTTTGATTTCTTCTGTATTGCTGTTGATCTCCAGATCTCCTTACCGAAAAGGTCCATCTGGCTTTTCCCCACGGAGAGAGAGGGACACTGCTGGAGGGAGATCGGAGACAACCACAGAAGACGGATTGACCGGCAGCCCAGCTGCCATGGACGGCCCGGGGCCCAGGGAGGAGAGGGCGGAGCGGGAGGCCAGGGAGGCCAGCGGGATCATGAGCGGGTCCTGCTGCCGGGCCATGGCCGGCCGCATCAGCGGCTGCAGGGTGCGCGTGATCGTCTGCCGCATCAGGGGCGGCGGCGGCGGCGGTGGCGGCGGCGGCAGCTGCTGCTGTTGCTGCTGCTGCTGCTGCTGAATCTTACGGAGCCTTTTTGTGTAACCGGTTTCATTTTTGAAGTTGTTGACGGCCTAGAGGTAGGGAAACACGTTAGAAAAGGTGATAATAAACTTCAGTAGACATATGAACATAAGCATTTCTACAGGAAAATCGCTGTGTGCTCCTCTAAGTGCTATTAATCCTAAGCCAACTAACACACAGCTCTGAACACATCCCATGGAACTCTGGTATCAATGACTGGTACCTCAGAGTCTCTGCATTAAAAGTACTTTGCTGTTAACACCCCATTTGAAAGTGAGGGCATCCCATTAAACACCAGTGTGCCCTGAATTTGCCAGATTGCCTCTAATGAGCAGTAGGCTTCTGTAAAAACAGATAATGTATTTGAAAAGTAAGCTTAACCTTGTTGAGTTCAGCCTTGCTCAAGGAGATCTAAATTAATATTTTCATCCCTTTCAGCTCTTTACAAATAGATTTTTCTAACAAAGAGTTCAGAGTAAAGTCACATTACCTGGCGCAGAAACTTATTGGCAATTAAAGCATCAGGAGAAACATCTGTCTGATGGCAGGTAGGGCATGTGTGCTCCTCGGACTCCAGCAGTGCTGTTCTAATACCTGGGAAAAATTAGAATATTAAAGTAGTTTATAGCCAAACTAAGTAAACTTTTTGGTTCTCATTAATTACAAAAACAAACATATGATTAATGGTGAAATATGGTCTTAAATGGAAAGCATGAAGCTGTTAATATTCTATAGTGGAAAAAACTGGCAGAGGAACAGGTTGCCCAGAGAAGCTGTAGCACCCCTGGAAGTGTTGAATACCAGTTTGGATGGGGCTTGGAGCAACCTGGGCTAGTGGAAGGCCAACCCAAACCACTCTGAAGTCCTACAACAATTTCTAGCATACAGCAGAGGGTCAGTATTTCACTGCGGTAATATGTAAAGATGCAGAGCAGACTGGCATGTGACAGCTCAACTGGTCTTTTTCCACTTCAGTACAGCAAAAAGTCATTTCATGTTAATGAATAAAACATATTTCAAAAACCCATGAGGAGGTTTGATTTCTGAAGGTTTTGATCAGCTCTAGGGAAGCATATGGATGAAATGCCTCAATATCATTTCTTTGTAGTCTGCAGTAAGTGCCAAAAGTTGGAGACATAATTCTGTGTGAGGGAAAGGGCTGTGGACAAAATAAATGCATTCTATATCTAATACTGCAACCACCTGCACTAATGCATTCCCCTCATCCTCTTCCTTCTGCAGGTAAAGAGGATTTAACTAGAAACTTATGGAGGGAAAAAAGCTTTCTACCTTTTTTCCACTATCTACACAAGAAGAGTCTTTCCCTGCTCACGACACGCTGAAGTATTCAACAGAACTAACACAGCAATTTCCTTATCTCCTATTTCTGCTCTCAGAAGATCAAATTTGATGTCTGGAATTAACAAATTTGGCAGTAACACTTACATTCATCACAGTAACTGTTTCCACAGCAGGGAATAACAACCGCATCCGTCATTATATCCTTACAAATGAGACACAACAGCTCATCTGGAATAGGATCATCTTCTTCTGAGGAGGAGGATGGCTCCTCAGGTAGGAAGGGAGGCTTCTCCTTCTTTCCTATAGCATAAGCTTCCCTGGAAGTAGAGTGGGGAAAGCAAAACGAAGAAGTTAAAGGGAAAACTCTTCCAAGCTTTGAATTTTATCAAAGAAAGATAATATGTAGTATTCTTCTCCCTCTCCACTGACCTTCCTAAACACAGCTGTTTAGTTTGAACCACTTTTCCATAGCCCTAACACAAGAAGAGGGAGGGAGGAATTCTCCTGCAGAACTATCCAGTTCATTGGATCAACTAAGAAATCAGTTCAGACTAGAAAAACGTTTGACAGCTCATATCAGGTGACATGAATCCCAGCTCTCCTTTGCCAGAGGCTAAATGTAAATTGGAGGCTGAGGATAAAGCTGGTCTCCCAGTAATGACATTTTCCAACTGAAAGAAGTCTGTGTTACAGCTTCCAAAACAGGACATCCAGGTGAGAAACCAGAAGGGCTACCAAGAGTATTTTAGAACAGCCACTGTGCTCAGCACACACAAGTGTTTTCCTAGTTTATAGCAACAGGAAAACTTAAGCCTGCTTCACATCTGAGGGAGGGAGTCACAGTCCAACAGCTGCTTTATTACATTTTATATGAAACCTTTGAAAGACAAGCTGGAAGCAAAAGGAACTTCCAGAGAGAACAATCCAAATTATAAATGCTGCTGAAATGTTCTGCAGAAACAGTCTCAGCACACCCCATGTTTAACCAGCTCCCAGGGGTGTGAGCAGCAGGACTCCCACTTTAATGTTAGCCAGCAGCATGGATTTGAAAGCTGAGGTGCAGTGCCAATGCCTCCTCCCCACAATTCCAGGTGCTGGCCAATGTGGCTGCACCTCCACTCGTGCATTTCTGCCTGGTTCCTCTCACTCCCTTTTGGGATCAGTCCAACCAATCCCATACTTACGCATCTATGGTTGGAATTGCATATTTCCCAGTGTTGGTCAGCATGGCACCCTTTGTGTTGGGGTCCTTCACCTCCATCATAAAACTTCTTGGAATTCCTGTGCTTTTTTTAATTCTGGGAACAGACTCGAAGTTTTTGTCCTGTTAAGAAATGCAGATGTATCTCAAGACCCACACTGAAAATGAGATTTCAGTGACTAATTTTAAGCACAAAAACCTTTAACCCTCTCCTCTTACCTAGTGTAAGGGTTGTTGGACTAGAATACTCTTTTCCCTAAACGAATGCAGCCAGGGTGTTCCAGAGGCTGGAGCAATGTTTTGAACTCAATGACATTCTTTGGCTTAACTACAGATTCCTTAAGGGTGAAATCCCTCAAACTGGCTCCTCCTCCAAAGGGCAATTCAGAGGGAGCTGCACTCAGGGCTTGGAGAAACTTTTTTTGAGATATATCAAACACAGGGGTTCGCAGAGAAAGATCTATGGGAATGTTTAGTGCCTCTGACCTAGCAAAAAGAAAATGTTACAATTCCAGGTTTTTCTTAATTCCAAAGGGTTTTGCAAACACTGCCATGTAACCTCTGTATTCCACATCAAAAAACACAGTTCTTACTGTGAGTATTCATGTTTGTTATGTAACTCTCCAGATAAAAATTAAAAAGTCAGCACCCCCCAAGTCCCCCAAATCTTACCCCATTCGTTGGACAGTTCTTTATGTAGTGCCCAGGTTTGCCACAGCGAAAACAGGTGTAGGAGGGTGGAGGTGGCCCCACGGGTTTCTTCATGTAACTGCAAGTTTTTGGGGAAAAAAAAGGAAAAGAGATTCATGTGTCTCTCTTGTTTAAAACAAACCATCTCTACAATTTTTACATCAACTTCAAAGAACAAGTTTCATGTTAGCAACACTTACTTGACTGGATCATATTCATGGCCAGACTGTGTCATCATAGCTTTTATTTTATCCTCCTCGGAAGCATTGGCTTCAGCCAGATTGGCAGTCTGTGCAACAGGTAATTATTTGACACACACATTAGAAACACATTTAAGCCCACGCAGCCCAAGACAACACCACTCATCCAATCCTGTAAAGAGCAGCACTACACTAGCTGAGCTTGCATGAGAGCAGCTGCTTATACCAAACAGATTTGTGCTGAAGATGGTCTGGGGAGTCCTTATGCCATGACATGATGTTTATGTGCCTGAGAACCTACTAGAAAAGAGCACTCTTGGGCACTCAAACCTTAGGCTCTGTTTGTACCTTACAGCAAGACTGGTGTAACCAATCCAATTTCCTTCAGAGGATTGAAGCTACGTGTAGATAAACAACAATATCCAGTATTTTTACACTGATTTTTAAGCTCCAGACTATATTCAGGAGAAGCTCTCCACTTCAAGGAATTAAGATGGATACAAGCAGCATTATTTACATTTTGTAGTATTAAAAGGACACAGAACTGCAGAGGTGGGCAGTTACGTTTGTTTGCTGAAACTCAGCTTCAGACACACAAGTATTAAAAGGACCAAAGGATTTTACAATCCCTCAGCAAGGCAAAATTCTTTTCAGCAGAGATCTGCTCAGCAGGAGCTGCAGGCAGTGCAAACTGCATGTTCCCCCTCCCAGCTTCTTCCTGTGAAGTGATTTAACTACAGTGAAGACTATCTCAGTTTTTTTTTTCCAGTTGACTATGTCCTTTTAACACACAAACTGTAATATAAACCTTCTGCACAACTAGACCTTCAAATTACTGAAGCCAGCTGATTTTTAAGCTGTATTTGTTCAAATGTTTTTATTACACACTAGTCCAGATACAAGCAGGGTCTAAGGGAGTGACTGTAAATGACTTGGGCCTTCAAGCACCTATCACTCAGCTCAAGCACTCATGGTTTGGTTTTGTATGCATTCATTCACAAAAGCAACCAACTAGTTTCAACATTTTATTAAATGGTTGTTTCATATACACAGTTTCTCCACAGTAACAGAATCCGGATCGCCAACTATGAAATAATTTCCATTAACAGTTACAGAAAACTTTACAGATAATACTTGACTAATTTGTTTGAACCCAAACGGTTTACAAAACACATCCAAAAGCCACAAAACATTAGTAGGAATAGACCAAAATTCAAATATGGCATTTCATACATAGTAATAATCACCAGAGAACTGTTAACACATTGCCTCTGTGCTGAGCCGGGCTGCACTAGAGCCATTAGAGGGAGTAACAGTGCTGAGCCACTTGGTGTCATCTTCCTGCATTTCTCTGAACTACTTAAATATCCTCAAAAGCTTAAATGTGTACCCCCACCCCTTGGACAGCTTTGCACACTTTAGAGTAAAACTTCACATGAGGTTACAGACCCGAGGACACATTTAGGGACAGCACTAATGGGGACCGATTCTTTGGGTGGCTACCTTCCAAACTAGAGATATTTATCTATATAATGGGGTGTTTTTTTTGGCCAAATGTATACAATTTAATTTCTGTAGTGAAGAGGGGAAAAGTTACCAGTGGGAAGAGGTTTCTTTTTATTAGAAATGAACTCCAGCCTTTACCTTGATGACAAAGAACTAGCTGCTCTGCCTCAGGCCCTGCCTACTCTACTGCCTGCAGCTTTAGGGACTGGTGGTTGAGCACTCGGCTGTCCACACAGTGCAGTCACTAGTGCTTTCCCAGACAAATTACACATTGGTGAGCAAAAATGCAAGCAGTTCCCGAGCAAAACATGGCATTACAACAGTTTCAAAAGGTCACAGCTGCTCAGATGCCACACATACACATTGGTATATTCCTATAAACAATGAGGTACATTTACACAATTTACACAGTCTGCGTTCAAACAAATTAGGTCGGGTTGTCCACTGTATAGATCCCACAATTTATGGAACTGTGCAGCATTCAGAGAATGGGTCTGTAACTATGACTAGGGGTTCAAAAATAGCCATGCAATTGTCCATGGTACAGAACCGCTTCTCCTGTGGCTGGTCACACCCCCCTGGAATGTCCGTAACTTACAGCCAATTAAATTCTTCTGTACAAACTGGGTTAGTTTCCAAGGCAAAATTAATGAAACGTATGAAAAACGGTAAAACAGCTTCTGAAGAGCTTCTTCTTTGTGTCTTGAGGATGAGTAATACTGCAACATTATGCTGAGGCTGATAAGGTACTCCCCTTCTATCTTCCCAAACTGGGAACTACTCTTTACAGGATAGTATCAAAATATACACACATTTTAAAGTTAAAATAAATACTTTAAGTTAATAAAGATTAAAGGGGGCTTTCAATTACAACAGTTATTTACCTATAGGTCACAGTATCAATTTAAAAATAGGAAGGAAACACTTTTTAAGTATTTGACAAGAATATATATATATACCTTAGTAAGCTGGGCCAGAGAAATAGATGCAGAAGAGTCATCAATCTGTTCACAAAAAATTAAACACATATTCAAGTTCTACAGTCAAAACACAACAACAGTTAACCTCTACTATAGTCTGAATGCCTGCCCTACATCCCCCTGAGTGTCAAAGGAAATCCCAACCCAGTGTAATTTGTATTTATTCAAAACAAAGTCCCAATCTATGATGGCTTGAGAGTATCTACGTGCTTATGAGAAGAAGTTAAAATAACCAACCCCACTGGAGATCTACTTATTGCTCAGAATATCTCAGAGAGGGACCTCTTTCAAAAAGGTAATGGGAAGCTGTCAATTTTCAACTAAAAAGGGTTTAAAAAATATTTAAGTTTAATTGAGGAAGAAGTATCACTCCAGGTAACATAGTATTAGTGTAGTTTGCAAATGAATCAGTGAATGTCTCATCATTTCCATATGAACACAGTGATGATTTTGTAAACCCACATCTGCTTGTCAGAATGAAAGCCATCCCCAGCAGCCCCGAAACACACACTCTGCCCCTCCTGTCAGCACCCAAATAAACCCAAGAAATGCCAATCTAGAACAGCAGCCACAACTTGCCACTTCTTCTGGAAAAAAACCAACTGCTTAAATCATTTATATAAAGGTGTTTGTAATGACAGAGTAGGCTATAAAAACTGAAAGACTGATTTCTTGTATGTTACTAGACCACAGGCCCTACCACCCAAACCAAGAGAATTTAGAGGACTCCTTGCAATCAGACCAAACCTGATCTTTAAAGCAGCCCAGTGCTAAATGAACAAAGGAAAGTGCAAAGCATACTCTTGATGATAAAAACATGGATTCAGAGCACAAGCCTGGAATTTTTGTCTCCATGTTTCTCCTCCCAGCTGCCTGTGGAACAACTCTCAGGAATGACGTCCTCAGGCTAGAAGCCAGACTAGTGCTGAGGAACAGTTTTGCCACAAGTAAAAAGGTTAACTCGATCTAGTTCCTTCTGCAGTATATCGAATTTTATCATTCCATGAGCAGCACTTGAGCTAGCACAACACTACCAGAAAGATACTTGAATCACTGCTTATTACATCTAACTTGCTCAAAAATGTAGAATAAAATTTCACAATGTGAACTGAACAGCTCTCCAAGAAGTCACTAAACATGTCAGCAAAGAGATTAAAACCTTTCCTTGAAAAAGGTCTTGTCCTTTACAACCTAATATAGCAGAGAATTCGAGGGAACAGTTTTAGCAGACTGGGAAAAAGCATTTCCATGCACAAGATGATTCCTCACACCACTAAGTTGTTCCTGTTCTGTGTTTTCAGGAAAGTACACACAGCATTCCTGCATTGCTGACTAAAGAGCTCTTGAGTCTTTGAGACTAAAGTGTCTTTGAAGAGGAACACAGAGATCTAGACAAAAAGACCTTCATTCCACTACAAGTCGTACTAAGATTCACCTCTCCTTCCTTCCAGAATGCTTTGTACCTAGTTCTGTTCAAAAGGAGGTCTGCACAAGCATTTTGAAGCTTCACGCTCCATATGCCACTCTTTTACATGTGAAAAGCAGACCAGTGCTCTCTCAGGGCAAGCACAGATATAATTTTGTGGTTTTTTTCAGAAACAAACAAGAAATTAGGAAAGCTCTAGCATTAAATAGTCTAGTACTGACCAGGAACTGATAAACAAACAGTTAATAAACTATTAATTCTTCCCTCTATTTTTTCAGGAAGCTGCTACTACACAGCCTGCAGGCAACAGTCTAATTTCTTAAAGGAGGTGATACTGAACAGTTACCAGAAGCAGCAAACAGACAATTAATGTACTCTTCAGTGCATTTGCCCATGGCCATCCTTCAACCATCCTACATTGTTTCAAATTTTTTTCCTTTTAGATTTCTACCGAAGTATTTCCTGGCAGTCCCTCAAAACAGTCAAGTAGAAACAACATCTCCATGAATTGTAGGCAACCCTAAGGTAACACTGCAGAAGTATTGTTAAAAAAACCCAAAAGACAACCCAGAAAAAGTAACCCCCAAACCCTAAACTCAACAGCTGATGTTTTAACTCCCATGTTGTGCAGCAGACTGAACAGAAACTAACAGGAAGCCAAGTGGGCAAGAGGACAGAGAAGAGGAGGAAAAGGCTGATCTCACTGCTGGAGTGCTACACTGAAATGGCAGGGCTGTCCCCAAAGCCAAGCCTGGCACACAGAAGGGCAGCCAGGGAGGCCCCAGCTGTGCCCACGGGGGGCGCTGAGCCCCCAGCACAGCTCGGCCCTTCCGCAGCCTCCAGGCAGCCCCAGGCACCGACCCTACAGCAGAAAGGCCCCACGCCCTGCCTTTGGCCTGGGATGGCAGCTGGCACAACAGTATGACAATGAAAAAACGCTAAAAAGAAGAAGCTTTTGTGCATCCATTAAAAAAATAAAACTGATTTTAACTTTGCAGCTTAACTCTCCATCAATAACTACCAAGACTCCTACTGCACAAGACTCAGCTTCTGCTCTGAAATACATGCAGAAATATTTGTGTTTAAAAAAAAAAAAAGACAAAAAAGGCAAACAATCCCCCCACACCAAGACCTGAGTTAGCTTTAAGAATAAACTCTTTGTGTCTCTAGCCCCAGAAGCTGCTGAGGCTGCAGGGCTTTTCCAGTGAGAGAGGGCCTGTACAGAGGGATGCAAGCCTTCCACCCTCCCAGACCAGGGACAGTCAGAGCACACCAGGGAATGGCTTTGCTTTTCCTTTCTTGCTGTTAGTTCTCACTCACACTGTTTTCCCTCCCACTCTGGGATTTCTCCTTTTTTCTTTTTGACACATCTACGTTAGCTTATGCTAAGATGCTACTGAGCAATGTAATACAGACATGCCAGGGAACACACGAGGCTAAAAGAATGTTAACTTTATTTATGAACATGTGGTTTGTGTTTATACACATGCTAGTAAACAAAAAGAAAAAGAACTGTTTTCAAGAAATAAAAACCCATCTGAATTAGATCAAATACTATAAACGTGGTTTACATAAATGCATTACATTAACTGCTAGGGTCACTGGGCCAGTGCAACTAACTCCAACTCACAATGAGAGGCATTCATCTCCAAAAGGAATTGCAATCAATCAGCAACAGAATTATGGATGTTACATTTAGTGGTTTTAGACCTACACACAGTAAGTTTGCAATTTGAAGTTGATTGTTTCCATGAGAACCAGAGGCTGTATTCTTCCCAGAACACAGCCCCAGAGTTCAGGAATTTCTAGATTAAGTTATCCTAATAGCTGATCAAATGATCAGAACCAATGATCCAGGATTAGTGTAATGCCTCACACCAGTCTAGTGAAGTAGAAGCAGTTATACTTAAAATAAAGATAAAAAATAAACCCCACCAAATAGTACTTTGATACTCTAAGGACTACTGGAAAAGCACAGTTGCACACAGTACTGACCCAAGTGGCACACCAACATCTAGCCCATCACCAGGCACGGGTTTCTGTGTGGGATTATATGTCAGCAGCAGTACAAGTGTTTGCAAACCTGAAGGAAAATGCTGCTCCTTTTCCAAATGTGAATTCCACGTGGTGGTATACTAAAGAAAGGCTTAACCTTTGGGAATTACAGCAGCAGCCAGCCCTGGAGTCACCCAGACCCAAAAATGTGCTGCAGGCAGAAGTTGAGAAAAGTGACAGGGATTTCACTCCCAAATGCCCCAGGCTCTAACTTGGTGCCAAAATTTGTGTTACATATTGTCATTTGCAGACAAACTGTTGAACTAAACTGCTTTACCAGATAAAGGGGAGAGATCAAATGCAGAACTTTAGAATACCACTCTGTGTAGCAGATATTGAAATTCACGTCAGGCTATTGAAGACATTTCTGTACTCAGGAGGGCCCAAACAATATCACTTCAATTACACAGTTTCAGGAACAAATACCCAAATATTTAAGGACATAAGAAGGAATCATTAGCTGCACAGAACTGTCCTGAAAACATCTGGGATATGCTGGGTTTGGTATTTGTTTGAACCCCCAAGTCAAAAGCAAGGAACAGCACCAAGTTTCACAATAATGATTTCTCAGTGGTTTTTGATAACATTTTCAAAAACCATTAGGCAAAAAAAAGGTATTTAAAAACAAAAGCTAAGTGATACAATGTGAAAATGGCAAAAAATACACTCCAAACAGTTTTTATTGCAAGAAACAAAAAGCACACAACAACCTATACAAACATACATATCACTAGCTATAGACAGACAGATGTAGAACATGGCACCATGTTCAGTGTGCAAACCTCGAGCCTACAGGATCTGGAAATGATCATACATTATCTGTACAACACAGAGTCATACAGGAGAGATTCTGGCATATTCAATATGAAATACAATGCATTACTAGGCACAAATACCAATATTCACATTAGAACTCTGCAAATGATGGCATTACCCAGTTTTTACTATGCTGAATCAAATACAATGTATTTACAACATACACTAGGTTTTACTAGAAAATATATTAAGTTAACGTTTGGCAAATTAATAAAAGGCTGCATTGTTTAGAACTAAGTGCAGTGTGTAGGAAAAAAAGTGTGAGATTGTGTTTTTACATACTGCTTTTGATGTTCCACTCACTGGCTCACTTCGACTTCTAGAAGAAGAAATAAAGGTGATCAGAATTTAAAACAAATCACATATACCCAACACAAAGATTCCAGAACCTGAACATCACATTATGCTCCAATACTCTAGTGAATGTAGACATTTATGTGTAACATAAACTGTTCTCTCGGTACATTCGGTGCAACTAAAAAACTCCCCAAAAATCACATTTCTACATTGTCACAAATTACTCAAGACTTACAGATCTAGAACACAACAGTGCAAGAGGAAGTCACGAGACATTCTGTCTCTGCTCTCTAAGTATCAAATCCATGAAGTGTGTACTAGAGTTCTGTTCTCAAATAATCAATCACCAAAGCATGGGGCAGCTTTGGCCAACAGGTACATCCCTGGTAAGGCACACAGGTACCAGGTACAGGGCTTCAGTTTCTGTGAAAGAACAGTGATAATCTACAAGTGCAAGTTTGCTCAAGTGAAAAACACAGTCACGTGACAAAGGGGCAACATAATAGTGTCAGCAGCACTGAACAGTGCCAGAACAGCGTTTCTTTGTGAAGCCCAAGCACTGTGTTCAGAGATCTACTATATTTAGCCATCAAAGTGCCAAAATATTAAACACGTTACATATGCTATATTGACTAAAAGTAGTAGTAGAAATGTCACCTGAAAGTAGTTTCTAGGATTTTGTGCGATTTAGGAGTCCTGTGACAAAAAAAAAGGTCTTAATTGCCAGAATTTGCTATAAGATAATCTTGAATACGTTACAATATTTTAGGAAATATGTATTACATTTGAAAACTTGCTGAGATTCCACATACTCGGTGGTCTAGACCTGCATGCTCCTCACCATGAACCAGACATGCAGCCACTGAGAGAGCTAACAAACAATCCAGGCATCATCCAAAGATTCCCATGAGCAGAAGCAATGCAAAGGCTGCTGGGGCATTCGCATGCCAATGGAGAGGCTCAGCTTCCTGCCACTGCTGAACACCCCCAGGCTCCCAACCACACCTCCCGAAGGTGAGGAAGTACATACTTTGGATTACCACACAATAGCTGCTTCAGCCATTTACTGCAAGGTGAGTAATGCCTTTCTGAAGGCCTCTCACCATGCCAGCAGACATTCCCCAGCCCCAAACATTAACCACCCTACCAGTGGTTTCTGCAGTGTTTCCAGCTGGGGAACAGAAGGCTCATCTGCCTGGTTAATTTTCAACTCTACCACAGCAGTGCTGTTCTTTCCTGATCCCCCCACGCCAGTACTGACAGAATCTTTGATGCCAGCTTTGATTCTCTGGAGGGCTTTACAGCACCAGGCGAAGTGCACTGGCAGGACAGACTCAGCTGAAATGAGCCCCAAAGCAAGGCTGTGTTTACAGGCACAAAGCTGTGGGGGCAGAATCCCGAGGGAGAGCTGGGAACACTGCACCGACTCCTGCAGTAACATGCCCCAAGGTTACATGCAGAGCCACATCCATACGGGGGTTTTTGCTTGCAAATGGTTCATGGGTACCAGGATGTTGCTGTATTGTTTGTTCAAGACACACTGTAACTCCTCAGGGTACTTTCTTGAGAACCAACATTAGAAAGACAGGGCAAAACCACAAGCTAATAATATCTCCTGCTGGTGGTGAAGAGGCATGGCTTTAAGGAGGTTGAAAAACATGCCCATTCCAACAGAGCTGATGTAGCTATTATAGATCTGGACTGTATGAGAACATCAATGCAGCCATAATCCTGAAGTCAGGATTGAATTTGAGTATCTGTGATTTTAATCAATACTGAGGACAGAGAATCAGGTGTAAACCTTAGAAATACAGGACTAAAAGATGGAGCACAGATCCCAGCTGGGGTACAGACAGACTCAGAAAGGTAACCAGTACATTTCGTAATGTGCTAAACTGCTTCTGAGATTTGGGTTTGGACAGCATTAACTGTTTCTTCATGGTACTTGCACAAAAGCCAGTACCCTTAAGGGTATGGTTCATTTTCTCTTGCCTCAAACAGATACTGTGTGTTCAGGAAGCACACAGGGATCACTTAGGAATGAAACTCCTTGTTTGCATGGTTCACCAGCTGGCAACCCTTGATCTGTTCTCTACAACTACTATACAACCCCCCCAGATCTGAGGCAGAAAAATACCTGTCATATCCTGCCCCACCCCCCCAAATGCAGGTGACAGTCCAACACTCAGAATCAAACTCTTCTGAGACATGAACAAATGCTGAGTTCACACTACAATGTGTACCTGTCTTTGTTAAAAAGGCAGACACATATTATAAGGAATCTCCCTCTGTAGAGGAAACAGGAATCTCAGAAAATTTGAATCTCAGAAAAATAAACTCCAAACCAAACTCAAAAGAATCATCTCCAAATATATCACTGTTGGTGTTTGAGCACCAAAATCTAAGTCTCCTTTGGGAGAGCCCATTGAAAGCTACCCCATGACAACAAACACCAGCAGCAGTTTTAACAAGCAAGTTACAACCCGAGTGCCTCTGCAAGTGCTGTCAATAACAAGGTGGGCACACTGACCCCTCCCCAAAAGAGAATGTTTGCAGTACTTACATAACGTATGTTTTGCTGGTAGCTTTAACTCCTCCAATGGGAATTCTCCTCACAATCACCGATGAGTTCTTGGGAATCAGAGCACTATCATCGGTGTATTCTGGAAACAACACCAATACACAAAAAACGTTAGTCAATTTGTAAGAATGTATTTAATATGTAATTACAGAGCACTTTTGAGAATCCCTTTACAGATCTAAAAGCAAAATTTTATACATAACATTAGGCTTTCATCCTCTGAACACACCAGCAGCACCTGTCAAGGAATCTTCAGGTTTGATTATCAAGCACAAGCAGCAAAATCATTTTCAGTTTTTAAAGTTAGTTTGAATGCCAGGAGCAAAATGGTTTCAAACTACACTAAAGAAGAGTAATATAATGCATGAGGTTTTTCCCTGATCTGTTTTAAGCTGGTTTTGCTTCTGTCTGGCTACGAAACCAAGAGATCTCTGGAGAAAAACAAACCAAAGCCAAGCCTCACCTGCATAAAACAGATTGTAAAGTCTGTGACTGCTTGTCCTGAACAAACCAGGAACTAGCTAAAGCAGGGAAACTGCAGCAGTGCTTTCAGCATGTTAAGTATACCTGACTCCCCTCTGCTGCCCTGCTCAGGCCTGACAGAACAGCAGAGCCACCAGTTCTGTGCTTGGAGCTGCACCATTCCCAGCCAGGCTGGGCAGCTGCTCAAGGCCCGACAGAAATGCAACTGAAACTGACAGCACTGGAGTTTGGAGCACAAAAACTTGGGGGTTTCTGAGCCTGCTTTCACAGGCAGGACAAGAAGTGGCTCAAACTAAAGGGACAGCCCTCCCCTTTAAGCTCACCATCCAGTCTGAATTAACCAGATACAAGTTCTTTCCACTCACTCTCTGTAGAGAAGCGACTCAAACAAAATGACTTCTGGAGGCAGCCTCGAAAAGGCTTTGGAAAACAGCATGTGCCTGGAGCCATCCCTGCTCTGCCTGGGCCTGCACTGTGCTGGCTGTCCAAAAAGAAGAAAAGCCCCCTGACCTTTTACATAAGGCCCAAACAAAAATCCAATTCTCAGACACACTTTGAATAAATTTAAAATGCAAAGCCCTCTCCATAAGAATGGTTTTTATATGAAACTTACACAGGCTGGATATGACTAAATATTGTAAAGCACCATGAGAAGTCCTTCCCTGTGATGTGCCTGCAGTGTTAGTTATTCCAATCCCTTACTGCTGCAGACTGAATCAGAGCACTGGTCTGAAACCAGAGCTGTTATGTACCTAGTCAAGCTTTGTCAGGATGAGTTTGCTCAGTGATCACACACAAAATACGAGTACCTCACAATTTATGCTCCATTTTTCAGTATATTATTCCTACAGGCATGAACCTCCCTTAGACCAAAACATACCTAGCAGAAGACATCACTTCAACCATGAAATTAAAATTTTACTTCTGTTTCCAACTAATAAAACATTTCTTCAGAAAACTGAGAAATCATTTAGCTGAAACTAATTCCCGATCGTCCCCGCAGGGAACCAAACAGTGAGACTCCTCTGGACTGCAGAGCAGTTTAAAACTGTGGCTGAAAGGACTAGCAGTGACAGAAACAGCAGCTCTTACAGCAGTCACATCCTGACACGAGCCCTGGAGCTCTGCTCCTCACACAGCCACCTGTCAAAGAGGCCACACTGGGACTTTCTGATACAGAAGGAGCTCAAGCAGTGCTGAGGCCGAGACAAACACCTGGAAGATGATGCCAGCTGCAGTTCTAGAAGCCCAGAGCAGCTGTTTCTACTTGTGCCTGTCACTGTCTCTCCATGACTCCACACCTCAAGGTGAGCAGTGAGGCCAGCTCCACACAGCTACTGCTCACACGTGTCCAAGCAGAGCTCCAACAGAAACGCTCAAAGCTGGAGGCAGCAGCATTGTTCATTCCCACTCTCATTTAGCACAAACTTGTTTTACCACCAGTGATGGGAAGTGGCTACTGGAATTTCTCAATCTGAACTGTAATTAAAAGTATCCAACTAACCCAAAATGTCTGTGAAAACAAATAAAGATCTGGATATCAAAGCTTAGAGCAGAAGAGACACAACAGTCTAAAACTTGCTGTTTATCCTACAAGAAAAACTTGCTTGTTTATCCTACAAGAAAACAGTAGCTTGAAAGAGGCCAGATAAAGAAGTATTTCAAGGCATGAATGGAGGCAAACTAGTTAGTTAGTCAGCTGACTGCTGCCTCACACTGACACAGAAATCTGACATCAACTACTGTATTAGTGTTCACAACCTTCTTACAGCTAAGTGCAAAGAGCTCAGATCTGCTGGCAAGTTTGTGCTGCTTCACATTGAATGAGTGATTTAAAACCCCCACTTTTTAATTTATCTATTGTAAGAATTTCTGCTAGTTTTAATACTTTGTGTTTACGAATGCTATAAACAAGTTACTGACAAATGTTCCCACGTTATTTTCTGGCCTGCTTTCGTCCACGGCTTCATCTGCCAGCATTGCCCAAGCAGCTCTGAGCACTCTGAGAGGTTTTTCACTCAGGTGAAGTACACAACTCAGCAGGAGTCCTTGGAAAGCAAGCCGAGGTGTGTCAGGGCAGGTAAAAGCCTTGCTAAGCAGCTGCTGGGGGAAGGATGTGCAGGTCAGAGCTGCAATGCCTGCCAACATGCCAGGCTGTCCCCACCAGAACACAGGGAATTCCCTGGAACACATTTTCTCCCTAGACAGGATTTAACTCTCATCACCACAACCTGCTCCCTTTGGAACAAGGCACTGCTGTAAAGCAGCCTTGAAACTTCCCGAGTAACAGACGGGCCCACTCCTGTCGGATTTTGTGCTTCCCCCAGAGCAGGAATCCCTGATCTGGAACAAGCTGGCTCGGGAGGTCAAACAGCCCAGGGAATCTCCACGCACTGTTTCCACTCAGCGCTGTGCCCCACAAGAGCCCCTGCTCTGAAGGGATGAGTCCATCAAATCCACCAACTCCCAATCGTTAATCGCATTACACCACCCGGACCCTGCTTTAAGGCCCTCTTGGCTCTGCTGTGGTGTCAGCGTGGGGCTGAATTACTGCAGCACTGTTCTGCCTTAAAACCATTCAGCCATCCCACACCAGTTCAGAGCAAACTTTTGGGTTTATTTTCTTTGTATTTTGCCCTGTAAGTATGGCACATTTTCCAAGTGTTCTGTTGCAGAATGTCACAGCACAGGAAAGAGCACTCAAGAAACTCAGCTGTGGAGCTTGCAGCTCTTCCACAATATTCTAGGAACACCTGTTATAGAAGACAGGTAAAAAAATCCAGATCCAATGAAATGGAGGCAAGTTTAAAAGCACCAATTTTGAGCACAGGCTTTAGAGAACATGCCCTGATAGCAGGTATGGAAGAGGAACCCCCTATATAAAACAGGTCCCACCCACTCCCTCTGCATTCCCAGAATCTTACGCAGTCCATCAGATCCTTTTTTCCCACCAATATTTAAAATCCTGTGTACTTTTGGCCTATATTAGCAGTTCTCCTATTACTACCTTTCCATTAGGAAAAGTAACAGCTCCAGAACTGAAAAAGCTTCCAGGATCTTGGACCAATCTGAATATGCAGCACATCTCCACTCATGGCTCACTTTGTTCTTTCCAAAGATCATTTTAACATTTACTCAGGACTCCTGAATAGACAAAGTTATAAAAACCCAATACTTACATCCACACATAAGAATTCCTAACATCTCACATAGGTAGAATATCCTATAGTTGTTATTTTAATTTCTGCAGGTTAATCTAAGCATCTACATCTGATTAATAAAAACTGAGATTCACATTTATGCATATGAACCAAAGATTTGACAGACACAGATTTTGGAAATACATTCTCTAGCTATGCTCTGCAAACCACACAGGGATTTTTGCCTTTTCACACGGAAAACACCCTCAGGAAAGCTTCAATAAGCATCTGCATCACTAATATAGAATTTAAAATGATGTATTTTACAAAGTTATATATTTATAATTTGATACTCATTTTGCAGAGGTTAAAGTGCAACACAACCTGCCTAGAGGACCCAGGACAATCGTTTTTAAATTTCACCTTGAGGCAAACCCCTTTCCTTCCCCGGACTCTGGTTACATATGAAAACAAAGTAACACCCCGGTCAATCAGGTACCACGGATGCTGCAGTAATACTTTGAGAGGATATTTACAAGAATCTTTTTTCTCTTACAACTTTTAAAGAAAAGAACTACTGAGACACAGAACCACAGGGGGAAAAGAAAAAGGTTTAACATTGCAGGAATGAAAATACAATTCTTTTTATTTCTGAAAAGTCACACTCTGAAATCTTTAATCACATTCAACTTATCAGGATGACAGATTACCAAACTGAAGCATCATAGTAACACAAGCCCATATTCACACCACAGAATCAAGCACTATTTATTAGATTTAAGCGAATTTATGACTTCCAGATGAACATTTCTTACATATATTCACTGCAAATGTACTGCCATAAAACTTCAGGACTGCCCTGATACAGCAAACACTAAGTGCCAGGAAGGAAAAAAAAAACCCAAACCATTAGACAAGAATGATGAAATGATGCTCAGCAGTATCCAAACTACGGCGTCTTTTGTTTGGAAAACTTACATTAACAGGAATTCCCAAGAGTAATTTCGCTACACAGAACGCTGATTGTGCGAGAGGCTTTAAGGGTCCGCAGAAATTGTAACTCAGTGATACACTCGATACAAATTGTTGCTTCTAAGCAATTACTGCAAGGGGCACTTGCTTTCAATGAAAGGCCGGTTGGAAAAGCAGCAAAGCACCTTCCAACAAAGCGGGGCAAAAAGGAATTGACGACAAGGTTCAGTCATCAAACACACTTTTCTTCCCTCATTCAAATTAGCCATGCGCTATACTCCTTGTGATAACCTTCACATTTCTCTGCCAGATTGCAAAGAAAGCTGGCACGTTTGTTATGGTCACACATCCCGCCCCCCACCTCCCCCATTTTACCTACAACTCCAGGAGCCCCAAACTTTTCCAGCACTGCTCGGACGGTGCTGTGAGAGCAGCAGCTACAAAGAACAGCTCTGAGCCCACAGCAGCCAGCGCTCCAGCAGCGCTGCCCCCGAACCCCACGCACCTTCTTTGGTCTGCGCGTTGGTGATCTGCAGGTCGCAGTCGGCCGCCTTCAGCTTCTCCCGGCCCATGATCTGGCGCTTGAGGTCGCTCAGGGAGATGTGCAGCCCGTCGAAGGTGACCGTGTCATAGTTGAGCTTGGAGGAGAACTTGTAATGCACGCACGACATGGCGGGGCGCGGGCGGCGCCCGCTCTGGCGCGGCGGGCCCGCGGGGGTCGGGCAGGGCCCGCGGGG